>NC_056726.1:1470034514-1470039514 GCF_019279795.1 Protopterus annectens
CGCAGCCCAGGACACCATCTGGTCCCATTGATGCTGTGTTTTTTGCTTTGGAGAGGGCGGCTCTTACCTGAGCATCTGAGATGTCAGGGGGCAGCACTCTGCTGAGATAGATATTTGCCCTTTTGGTGGGGAGGTCGGGGGGGAAGAAAGAAGTTTGTGCTGAACCTGTCAGCTAGGATGTTGGCAATGTCTGTGGGTTTGGTGTATTTTATGTCATTTTGGTCTAATTCTGAGCATATCTGGGAATTCCCACCCATGTTCCTAACATAACTAAAGAAAGCCTTCTGATTATCCTTAGTGTCCTGCGCAATTTTTCTCTTGAAGCTGGCCTTAGACGATTTTATGAGTGCCCGCAGTTTTTTGCTAATACTGATGAGAGATGCCTTCCCTTTTTGGGATTTTGCTCTATCATGTAGTAGCTTCCTCCTTCTATTGTATAGTTTGTTTATGGCTGGGGTCCACCAGACAGGACGCCTGCCTTTGGAGGATTGGGTCTTGGTTTTATTTGGGATTGCATGATCCATGCATTCTTGAAGGTGTTCATAGAATGCGTTTATAAAGGATTCTGCGGTCTGGGCCACATTTTCCACAGGCCCGGGGGCTTTGAAGGATTCCACCTCGGTTTTGAGGAGTGTGAAATTTGCTTTAGAGAAGTTTTTGACTGTGGTTTTCTGGGCAGGGGGTGGGGTCATGATGTGAATATCCAGTGAGATTAGTTTATGGTCTGATCTTACCAGTGAGGCATACTCTTCTGGTCTGGAGCATAGAGTCCACCTGTTGGTGATGATCAGGTCCAGTATGTTTTCCCCTCTTGTGGGAGTGGTAACAAGTTGGTCCATAGCATTTGAGTTTATAAATTCTAGGAACCTTTGGGCTAGGGTATTGGAGCTAGAATAATGCTCCCAGTCTATGTTTGGGTAGTTGAAGTCGCACAATATAATGGTGTTTGGAGAGACCTTCATATTTTCCAGTGTTCTCAGGAAG
Organism: Protopterus annectens; assembly: GCF_019279795.1. Lineage (NCBI taxonomy): Eukaryota > Metazoa > Chordata > Ceratodontiformes > Protopteridae > Protopterus > Protopterus annectens. The sequence goes on from NC_056726.1 coordinate 1,470,035,499, forward strand.
GCCAAGTGGGGTTCCTGGGTTTGGGAGGGTGGTCTGTAGCAGGCTATAAACTGGAAGGCAGTTTTACCCACTGTTAGTTGCACATGGACAGTCTCTGATGCTTCGTGCTGTGTCACCAACTTGGAGGTGTGGGTATCTTTGATGAATATTGATACTCCCCCTCCTTTTGTGGTTTGGTCCAAGTTTTGGGGCCGAAAAGCATGGTATGAGGTATAACCTGGTAGTGCTGGAGTGCTCTCGGAAGCCTTGAACCAGGTTTCTGTTACTGCACACATATCGATGTTCTCCATGCTAAGGAGAGTTTCGAGTGCATGCATCTTGAGGTTTAGACATCTGGTGTTGAGTAGCATTACTCTTAGTTTCTTATCCCTTGTGATACCTATGGAGGTGGGTTTGTCTTTTGAGCCTTACCTAAAAAAGGCACTATGGGGGTAGCAAGAACCTTTGCCAACATCCAAAAGCCCAGGGGTGACAGGTGCAAGCCGTCCCTAGTGAAGCATCGTGGCTTGTCGAGCATGTCATCCCAGGCTGACAGGCATTGGATCCCCTTTGAATGACACCAATACTTAAGCCAATTGTTGAAATTGATCATCTTGTCTTCATATTGTGGCATCATTCTTGGTGAGGGTAAGATGATACTCAAGGTCAGGGTCATACCGGCCTGGGCTACATGCTCAGAGAGCTCCTCTATGTCTCTTTTCATGTAGTCCAGGGAGGTACATCTCAGGTCATTCACACCAGCATGGACAATAACTGAGTCATATTTGTACTTGTCTTGGAGTGACCTGAGTGCTTGTGTTATGTGGCAGATCCTAGCGCCCGACAGGCAGCTCACCGTGACCTTCTCCTTGTTCAGCCTGGTGAGCGGGACGTCAGTGTGCCTGCCGATAGAGTCACCTATTACAAGTGTATCAGGTGTGTTGTTTAGCCTTAAGGACTGTGACTGTTCAGCACACTGGCTTTGTGAGCTATGTGTTGCACGTGTTTTGTTTTGGGGTAGCGGTTGCTTGGGTGTCTGCTTCGGAGGTCTCTGCTGCTTAGGCAGATTTTTATTTATAGCCTCCGAGTATGTTTCTGTGTGTTTATGTGTTTGGTTTTCTGTCGTGGTAGGTCTATGTGAGACTGGAATTGTAGTGAGCGTGGTTTCCTTCTCCTCCTGACTGGTTACGCCAGTACTGAGTTGAGAGAGCTTAGCCTCCAGTTTGGCTATATGGTTGCATCTCTCACATGTGTTGGAATTTGTTGGGAGGAGGAGAGGGTTGTCTGTGTACATGAGGCAGTTGTAACATTGCCTCAAGATTCCCAGATTCACCAGCTGGACCGGAGAGGAGATTGACAACTGACCTTTGGACATGCTAGAATAGTATTGGTAATTCCTTTATAATTGAAAAAAGGGCCAATGGAGAACAAGGTACTCAAGGGGAGTTTGTGAGGGTGTAGTGCTTTTAATTTTTTAGTGCTGACTTATATAATTGCTTTAATGAGCAAGTGCCAGGTAACTTAAATGCAATGTGTTATAGGTAACTTAAATGCAAAAACGACAAACAGTAACTTTCTTTCAAGTGAAACAAGGAAATAAATACAGTAAGCAATGCAGATATCACTAGGGATCCACAAAAGCACTGAAAATCCACGTTTTATGTGGAATTAGTAATTCAGGGAAATAACAAGCAAACAAACAACAAGCATACAAACAAAGCTAGATTCAGCAGGCCTGGATCTAGTCTATGCTACAGCAAACAAGGTGTACCAATTTCAGTAAGAAACAGTTCAAATATGCAGGCACTATAAGCCTTTAACCAGAAATTCCCAGCTCAGAAGGGCAGAGTCCAGCCTCTTCTCCCACAAGAGTGCAGGCCACGAACCTTCTTAATGTAAAATAACTGGCCTGAAGCCCAAGTGCTTAAACCGGAACTAATACACTTTGAGAATAACAGACACTGAGCCCTCAATCAGCAGTTCCCAACTTAGAAGGATGTAAGCTACCTGTCCTGCCACCACAGTGCAGGCCACAAATCTTCCTAACGTAAAACAACTGGTCTGAAGCCCAAGTGCTTAATACAAACGACTTAGAATGATAGCTACACTTTAATCAAGTTACTACCAAGCAGTAATAAATACAATTGAATACTTTAAAGAATGCCTGGATTAGTGCTCAAGTTATACAAACAAAGCTAGATTCAGCAGGCCTGGATCTCCTCTATGCTACAGCAAACAAGGTGTACCAATTTCAGTAAGAAGCAGTTCAAATATGCAGGCACTATAAGCTTTTAACCAGAAATTCCCAGCTCACAAGGGCAGAGTCCAGCCTCTCCTCCCACAAGAGTGCAGACCACAAACCCTCTTAATGTAAAATAACTGGGCTGAAGCCCAAGTGCTTAAACCAGAAGGATGTAAGCTACCTGTTCTGCCACTACAGTGCAGACCACAAACCTTCTTAATGTAAAACAACTGGTCTGAAGCCCAAGTGCTTAAACTAAAAGGCTTAGAATGAGTTACACCAAGTAGTAATAAATACAATTGAGTACTTTTAAGATGACGCAAAAGCAAAATAAAGTAGGAAGAAACACAAATACAGTAAAAGCAGATAAATTTATATATATATATATATATATATATATATATATATATATATATATATATATATATATATATATATATATATATATACATATATATATATATATATATATATATATATATATATATATATATATATATATATATATATATATATAGATACATACATGGTGAGTGGCACACTGAGTCTGCAGGCTATGTGTCATTTGGGTTGTGTTAGGGGGTGGAGGTTGCTTGCATTTCTACTTTGGAGGTCTCTATTGCTTGAGCAGATTATTATTGTGAGCCTCCGCAAATGTTTTTGTGTTTCTATGTGTGGATTTTGGTGGTGTTGATTTAGTGAGACTATGTGATGAGTGTGGTGTGGTGGAAGTGTTTACCTTCTCCTCTTGACTGTAAGTTCAGTCTTGATTGGGGAGAGCTTTACCTCCAGTTTGGCTAGATAAGTGCATCTCTCACAGGTTGTAGTGTTGGGTGGTAGGAGGAGAGGGTTGTCTGTGTACATGAGGCAATTTCTACATTGCCCCAAGATGCCCAGATTCATCAGATAGACAGGAGAGAACACTGCACTGGATACTAACTTATGCATGTCATCTGCACTGAAGCTGTTAGCAGTGATAAATATTACAGAATCAGTGTATATGTATGTGGAGAAACTCCCTAGTCAGTCTCAGTAAGAAGCTGAGTTCCCTGACAAAATCCTCTAAAGCTAGTTACGAAAACAAAATCGCCACTGATTCTAAAGACAACCACAAAGCATTCTATAGCTATGTCAAGAATCTCAATGGCAACACTCAGATCTGCTCTGAGTTACAGCACAATGGCACTAAATATACAGACCCAACTGATATTGCCAACATCCTGGCAGATAGATTCAGTCCTAACTTTACCCCCCTCTCACCCCCTAAAGAGCCCATCTGTATACTGGAAGAATGCAAAGTTCCTGTAATCACAGCTGCACAGGTAAAAATCACACTCTCCAAAGCCAACACCAAAGCATCCATGGGACCAGACAACATCCCAGGCTGCATTCTACATGAACTACAGAACGAGCTGGCACCCCACCTAAGTACCATGTTCAATCATAGCCTCACCTCAGGCTTTGTGCCTGCTGAATGGTGCACAGCAATGGTTATCCCACTCCACAAGGGGGGAGCCACCATGGACCGTGGGAACTACTGCCCCATTAGCCTGACGAGCCTGTTCTGCAAGGCCATGGAATGTATCATCATGGAACTTATAAACAAAGACACTGGTAATCTCCAAACTCTGGATCCCACCCAGTTCGGGTTTGTAAAAGGCAGACTGAGTCTCCTAAACCTGATAGACTTCTTTGAAGCAGTCACCAAACTGTAGACAAGGGTAAGGTGGTTCACACAGCCTATCTAGATCTTGCCAAGGCTTTCAACACCATCCCCCACTCTGGAATTATAGAT
>NC_056726.1:1470387014-1470397014 GCF_019279795.1 Protopterus annectens
CTTAGAATTCTTGCATCTTCAGAAAGCCCCTAATTAGTATTTCAATGTATGTTATTTGACTATGAATTCCTATATGTCTGTTGTAGCAGAATGGTTTACCAGATGCATTTTCAATAAATGTGAGTTTCAAAGAAAAAAGTTTACTATTGCTTGTGCTGTATGTTTTCAATGTCAGATTGTTAGCTTTGTTCATCAAAAGGCTGTCAGTGTTTTTGCTGTAAAATTTTTGATAAAACTTTTAAATTAAATCTGAATCTCTGTGATCATTGTAAAAGTGAAGACAAAAATAGTATGACACTCTCAACGGTGTTTTATGGTAACTGCAGAGAGCCCTAGGCGGCTGCCTAGTTGGCCTATGCTTAAGGCCAGCTATAGCAGAGAGACAGCTAAGTAGAGGGATGCTGGTATGGTTGCAGGAGGGAGGGTCTGTTTCGTTACTCTGCCTAGGGCTCCACGACCATTATCCAACTCTGCTCTTACTGTTCAGAAAAATGCACAAGGATATTTAGCCTTATAAGTATGACCTATCCTTTTGGTTTTCTCTCTATTAAACCAGGTAAATGGATAACCCAGATGCATTGTGAGGTTAAGTGACTTACTTAAATTCACACAGTAGGCAAAGGGAGGTAGAAAGAATCAAATTGTGTACCCCTGACTTCAAAGAGCAGTTCACTAATGACTAAGAGCCTTAATCCTCTGCACAAAATGCTTGGCCTTCATTTGTATCTTTATTTTTTGATAAATCACTCAGGGTTAGAAATCACTAAGGCTTATAGTCAGTTAGTAATGTCATTTAGAGTTCCACATTTTTTTGATGTTCAAATGTTCAGAAAATGCTTGCTAATGCAAAACTTGTCATTCTGTTACATTTTTAAGATAATTAGAGTAGTTTGCCTCGTATTTAGCTCAGATTTGGTTGAACATCACTGATTTTGCTTCATATTTTTACACCCTGTTCCTAGTTAACTTCTTTTGTTCTGGTAAATAACTGAGAATTAATTTCATATGTTATTACTTCATTACAGTTTCATAGTTTAATTGTTTGCAGAATGCACATCGTTGCCACACTTTTGCTCTGTTAACATAAGTCATTTTGAGTTGCCTGACACTAAACTGGGGTTACATTTATATGTTCATAACAGATTATTAGACTAACGGCTCAACAGCCCTTACAAGCCTAACTAGTTTTACCCAGATTTTACCCAATTTTCTGTCACTGGGTGAAAGATAAAGTGTGGTTTTGACTATTTTTATAGACTGACTCAGTCCATAAGGGCCACAGGTACCACCTCAGGAGTGAATTTGTGATTTCCCATACATTGGTCCAGATTGTGCTTGAAGATGGTCAGGGAAGGGCTCTGCTTCATATGAACAGAAAACCTATTCCAGAGGAGGGGCAATCTCTGGGACTTATATCTGTCTTTCCAATATGATCTATTCATGACAGTGATCATATTCAGATCTTTGGAGTGGATAACCCTATATGCAGCATTTCCATCAGGGCTGGGTCAACGACTGCCTTGTAGGTCAGACACAGATCACCCCTTAGTAATCGGTAGGAAAATGAATACAGTGATAGGGCTTTTAATTGGTCCACATATGACATATTGGTTATACCCTGTATTTTTATTTTTTTTTTTTTTTGGTGAGAAACCTCTGAGGATGTTCCAACTGTTTGAGGTACGTGCTAAAAGGTGCATTGCCACTGTACTTGATTATTGGTTTGATGAGAGCTGAGTACAGTGGTACTATGACATCCATAGATCTGGATGCCATGCCCTAACGTATAAGCTGAGCCACATAGAAAGATTTTCATACCACCATGGAAACAGTTCAGATTGCTATCTATTTGACTACCCAGATCTCTTACCACTGGGTCCATGGCTAGGGGGTACTATCAATGTTATAATTTGTAGGGGTATTTGATTTCCCAAAGGGTATTATGCACTTATTCACATTTAGTTTGATTCCATGGCTCTGACACCAATCACGGGTCTGCATCAGACCTTTCTGTAGGATGGCAACATCATTTGGGGAGTCACTGTACCCAGCTTGCAGTCATCAGCAAATGTGGTTGGCCAAAGGCAAGCTACATTTGCCTTGACATCTGAGAAGTATATTTCAAACAGAAGGGGGACAAGTGCTGAGCCCTGTATACTAGTACTCCACTGATGACTGGCCTCTTGATGGATGTAGACTCCCCCACTCTAACGATATGTGTCCTATCTGTGATCCATTCAGTTATCCCTCTGGTGATGTAGAGGTTTATGCCCGATTTTGTGAGGTTATCTATAATATAGGTTCATAGGTGGGTACTAGGCTATCTGTCAAAGGCATTTATAAGCCTAGCCAGAATGTGTTGGCTTTCATCGCCCCCTTAGATTAGTTCTCTGTCCCTCTGTCCAGCAGAGTCACTGAAGTGATCCCCGAGGTAAACTTTCTGTTTCCCATCCACTCGTCAAGGTTTCTCTTGAAGAGTGTTAGCGAGGAGCTCTGCCTAATGTAGATTGGGATCTTGTTCTAAACCATGGGAAATGTCTGGGACAGGAATCTATCCCTCCAGCACATACTATTTATTGTTGTGGTAAGGTTTAGATCCCTAGAGCATGTGACTTGAGGGGATAAGGTTTTCTTTAGGTGGAGCATGTCCATCAATTCTGGGTTGGACATGGCCTTGTATGTCAGGTAGAGGTCACCTCTGAGTAGGCGGCATGCAACCAAGTACAACTGGAGTTTCTTCAGTTGAGCTGCATAGGGAATCTGTTTGAGGCCATTGACCTACTTGGTGAGGTACTTCTGTGGTCTTTCCAGCTGTTGCAGGTGTCTTATAAGGTACATCCCAAATGGGGCGTTGTAGTCTATGATGGGTCTGATGAGTGATGAGTAGAGGGGCACAATGACCTCTTTTGATCTGGATGTGAACCCTTTTGTGATTAGGTGGGCCACGTAGAAGGATTTTCTAACCACTTTGGCAATGTGATTATCAAAGGTGAGATTACTATTATCAAAGGTGAGATTTACTATTATTGTTAACTATTACTATTATTATATCCAAGTGGAGTATTGTGTTAAATGCCTTAACCAGGTGAAGGTAGGCAGTGTTCACTATCTTCCCCTCATCCATGGTCTTGGTGACCTTCTCAATCAAGTCCACCAGACTTAGCATGCAGTACCTGCCCTCGATGAACCCAAATTGGGTCGAGTCTAGAGTATGAAGATTTCCTGTGTCATTGTTAATCGGATCCATGATTATTCTTTCCATGGCCTCGCATATGAGGCTAGTCAGACTTATGGGTTGGTAGTTTCCTGGGTCAGTTAATGGTCTCCCTTGTGCAAAGGGATGACTATTGCTGTCTTCCAGTCTACTTGGACAAAGCCTGTCTGGAGACAATGGTTAAATAGAGATCTTTAAAGAGCACAGTGGTAACCTGTTTTTTTTGTGATACGGATATAGGAATGGTAAGGGGTATTTATGTGGAGTGACCCTAGGTGATGGGGGGGTGAAATTTGAGCTACATTTATTGGCCAGCAGGTTTGCTATTTCTTCTGACTGAGTATAGGTACTGCAGTCTACAACCAACTCAGAACATTGTTGAGCATTTTCCTTAAGATTTTGGGCATTTTTTTCCCCTTAAGATTTTGGACATAACTAAAAAATGCTTTGTGGTTATCCTTTGCTTGGGAGGCTATTTTATCTACAATTAAATTAGCCTGATCTAACATAGACAGGAAATAATTTATGTTTTAAAATGTGTTTTATGTCTTTAAATATGAATATGCAGTTAATTGTTGTTCTCTTCTGATTGGGCTGTGTCATGAAGATTTTAGTTTACATATATGTGAACAGTAGTTTGGTATGTAACACACTGAGAATGGATATTGGCCTGAAAACTTTTTGTATTCTAATAAACAAGTTTGCTACTTAATATAACCTGCCTAACGTTTCTGATCACTGGACTTTAGTTTGTTCTTTGTATATTCTATTTATGCCAGTAGTCCCCCAGTTTGGCTTGTTCCAGCTAGACCTGGGTTTATTTTGCTCAGATACTACCATTTCTTTGCACTTTTTAAGTGGTTGTACAAGGTATTCATGTATATTTCTGCATAGGCTTCCATGTTTTCAGGGTTAGAAGGAGCTTTAAAATTACCTATACTATCACTTAATATTAATTAATTTGCCTGGAAACTACTGTTACAGATATTTCAAAAGAGACTGATTTATGATCTCATCTACCAATGAGGATGTTATGATGGGGGGGGGGGTGCAATGCTCTCCCATGTTTGTGAGTAATACGTCATGGAGTGCAGATGAGCTGTTCCAGAACATTTACATTGACAAATTCCAGGAATCTTGGAGTCTACATGTTAGTGGTTGAATATGTTTCCTAGTTTATGGAGGGGAGTTAAAATCGCCTGTGAGTAGTCTGTTGGATTGAATGGTAAGTGAGTCTGGTGACTTCAGTTATACAGAGTGGATTCCATGGTTCATGGTTGGGGACCTGTAGCTGGCAATGATATGATAGAGGATTTTACCTATGAGTAGCTGGACGTGTGGTAGCTTAAGTGAACCATCCTGCTTAACCAATCTAGATGTGTTATTGCTCTTTATGTAAATGGAAGCACCCCTCTGCTTTTCATTTTTTTCCCCTTTTTAATGGATGGTATGAAAATTGTAGCCTTGCACTGCTGGTGTGTTTTTGGAGCATTGAACCGTATCTCTGTAACTGCCAGATGTCAGCATTCTACAGGGTGAGGAGAGCTTCCAGGGAGTGCAGTTTCTTGTTAAGACTCCTAGCACTGAGCAGTAGCATCTTTAGCTTGGCATTAAAATAATTTGTTATGTTGATATGCTGAAATCTATGCTAGTATTATAGTTAAAATGTCATGATTAATTAGTGTTCATGTTCTTTCAATTTGTTGCATTGCTTTTTTCCATTATTAATTATTATTGTTTATACTATCCTGTGAGTTGCACAATTGTCTCAGTTGGTTGCATATTGCTTAAACATTAATTGGGAACATGGGGGTGTTTACACAGTTTCACAGATTAGTACTAGACTAACTGCCCTTATGAGCCATTTTAAGCCTAGCCAATTATCCCTTGTGAGACTCAAACCCTGCACCTTGTGTTTGTAAGGCAAACACCTTAACCATTAGGCCACCCTCCCAACCCCACAGTGTGTCTTTTTAGCTGTTTTTAGTGTTGGGGTATTTGCTGTGTCTTTATTCTGAAAAAGTCCAGACATTGTGTGGGCGAAAGCGTTAAATCTGTGATAGTAATAAATTCAGTGTTCCTTTTACCAACAGTGGTCATGCTTCGTTTTAGTTGGTGCTGTTTCTTCATGGTTTGTGTACAATTTGTCAATATGTGAAAGCTGTGTCTCAATTTTCATTGTAAGCACTAAATAAGCTACAAATTACTACAGCACTCAACTTTCCTCACTTGTCTAGAGGAAAACAGTTTTCAGTACTTAATAAATAAGCGCCTATCCAGGCGTGTTTATGGGTCATCTGTCTACCTGAAGAATCTGGGCATCTTGGGGCAATGCAGCAATTGCCTCATTTACACAGACAACCCTCTCCTCCTACCACCTAACACTACAACCTGTGAGAGATACACTTATATAGCCAAAGTGGAAGCAAAGCTCTCTTCACCCAAGACTGGACTAGACGGTCAAGAGGATAAACATTTGCACCACACTACACTCATCACATAGTCCCTCAAAACCTACACCACCAAAACACACACACAGAAACACAAAACACACACCTATATTCACAGAGGCTCTCAATAAAAATCTGCCCAAGCAACAGAGACAGCCAAAGCAGAAAAGCAAGCAACCTCCACTCTCCAATGCAACCCAAATGACATATAGCCCACAAACTCTGTGTGCCACCCAACCACAGCCCATAAGGCATCACAACGTACCCAACACTCTAGTCATAAGTGACTCTATAGTCAGGCACTCTGATGTTCCACTCACCAGGCTTAACAAGGAGAAAGTTACTGTCTGCTACCGGCCGGGTGCCAGAATCCGGCACATAATGACTCTGTCATTGTCTATGTTGGTGTGAAAGACCTGAGATGTACCTCCATGATCTACATGAAAAGAGACATGGAGGAGCTCTCCAATCTTGAAGCCCAGGCAGGTATGACCCTAGCCCTGAGAGTAGCATCCTGCCATCACCCAGAATTATACCACAGTACAAGGACAAAATGATTGACTTCAACAATTGGCTAAACTTCTGGTGTCATTCTAAGGGGTTCCAGTAACTGTCTACCTGGGATGACATGATTGACAGACCACGATGCTTTGCCAGAGATGGCCTGCACCTGTCGCCCTTGGGGTTCTGGATACTGGCTAAGGGTCTTGCCACCCCTATAGTGCCTTTTTTAGGCAATGTTCAAATGACAAATTTACCACCGTAACAGGTACAAGCAAGTAAAATCTGAGGGTAATGCTACTCTTTGCTAGAAGTCTAAACCTTAAAATGCACTTACTTGAGGCACTCCTTAAAATGGAGATCATTGACATCTGTGCAGTAACAGACACCTGGTTCAAGGCTCCTGAGGGCACTTCTGCATTACCGGGCTATAATTCATACCACACCTTTTGGCCACCTAACCTGGACCAAAACACTAAAGGTGGAGGCGTGCCCATATTCATTAAGATATCCACACCTCCAGGCTAGTTGCTCAGCATAATGCATCTGAGATTATCCAAGTGCAAATAACTCTGGGCAAGACCACAATCCAAATTGTAGCTTGATACAGATCCCTCACCATGCCCCAGGAGTCCCACTCCTCATTTCTTGATACACTGGAAAATATTAGGGTACAACTTAACACCCTAATAATGGGCAATTTCAACTACCCCACCATTAACTGGGAAAACTACTCATGTACCAACTCTTTTGCTCAATGTTTTCTGTAATTCATAAATTCCAACGCCTTGGATCAACTTATCCACACCCCCACCAGGGGCAGCAATATCCTAGACCTGGTCATTACCAACATGGGCAACCGGTGTTCCACACCAGAGGTCAATTCCTAGTTGGTCAGATCCGACCACAAGCTAATCGTCCTAGAAATCCACATCCCGCCCCCACCCCCCATTAGGAAACCAGCGTAAAAAATGTCTCCAAAGCCAACTTCAAGCTTCTTAAGACAGAAGTGGCAAACTTCACGACACCCATGCAGATGGACAATACAGGTACAACTGTTGAATCCTACACAAATACACTTTATAAGAACTTAACACGAGTGCATGGATTGTGCTATCTCTAACAGAACCAAGACACTATCCTCCAAAAAAGGAAGCTAATCTGGTGGTCCCCTGCCATAAAAAAACTCTACAACAGAAGAAAGAAACTGCTGCAAAAAAGAGTGAAATCTCATGATTGGAGGAACTCCCTGGTCAGCCTCAGTAAGAAGTTGAGATCCCTCATAAAATCCTCCAAAGCTAGTTATGAAATCAAAATCACTGTTTCTAAAGATGACCACAAACCATTCTATAGCTATGTCAAGAATGTCAATGGCAACACACAGATCTGCTCTGAGTTACAGCACAACGGCACTAAATATACAGAACCAACTGATATTACCAACATCCTGGCAGATAGGTTCAGTGCTAACTTTAACCCCCTTCTCACCCCCTAAAGGGCCCATCTCTATACCGGAAGAATGCAAAGTTCCTGTAATTACGGCTGCACAGGTGAAAACCACACTGTCCAAAGCCAAGAACACAGCATCCATGGGACATGACAACATCCTAGGCTGTGTTCTTCATGAACACAGAATGAACTGGCACCCCACCTAAGTACCTTATTCAATCATAGCCTCACCTCAGGCTTTGTGCCCACTGAATGGCACACAGTGATGGTTATCACACTCCACAAAGGGGGATCCACCACAGACCCTGGGAACTACTGCCCCATTAGCCTGATGAGCCTGGTCTGCAAGGCCATGGAATGTATCATCATGGAACTTATAAACAAAGACATAGGTAATCTCCAAACTCTGGACCCCACCCAGTTCGGGTTTGTAAAAGGCAGATCATGTCTCCTAAATCTGATAGACTTCTTTGAAGTAGTCACCAAAGCTGGAGATGAGGGTAAGGTGGTTCACACAGCTTATCTAGATCTCACCAAGGCTTTTGACACCATCCCCCACTTTGGAATTATAGATAATAGATAAACTCACTAAACTAGGTATAAATTCCTATGTCACAAGATGGGTTGCCAACTGGCTCACTGACAGAACCCACACTGTGAAAGTAGCAGACTCCTGATCCGACTTCAGACCAGTGACAAGTGGAGTACCACAGGGTTCAGTCCTGGGTTCTCTCCTGTTTGGTATCTACTTCTCTGAAGTACAGGTTAACACAGAAGGTCTTTGTCTAATGAAGTTTGCAGATGACTGCAAACTAGGAGCCATAACTGAAACTCCTAACGATGTGGACATCCTACAAAACGGCCTCACTGAGACAGATGCCTGGTGTCAAAGCCATGGCCTCAAGCTCATTGCCAAAACGTGCATTGTCATCCCTTTTGGTAAAAACTCTGTACCCATGAACTACCACATAGGCGGTAGTCTACTTAACACTGAAAGTGTGATAAGAGACCTTGGGACACAGGTCAACAGTAGTCTCTCCTTTGATAATTACATCGTCACAGTAGTCAGGAAATCCTTCTATGTGGCACACCTCATCAGAAAAGGTTTCTCATCCAGGAAAAAAGAGGTAGTTGTTCCCCTCTACTCATCACTCATTAGACCCATTATAGAGTACAATGCCCCTTTTGGTATGTACCTCACAAGACATCTTCAACAACTGGAAAAGTCACAGAAATACCTCACAAAGAGGATTACTGGCCTCAAACAAATGCCCTACACTGACCACCTCAAAAAACTCCAGCTTTACTCCGTCGCATATCGCCTACTCAGAGGTGATCACTGCCTAACACACAAAGCTATGTCAAACCCAGAGCTGTTGAATATTCTCCACTTAAAGAAATCCCAATCCCTCCAAGCTACATGCTCTAGGAACCTAAACCTTGTCACCACAATAAACAGAACATGCTGGAGGGACAGATTCCCGTCTCAAAGACTTCCCATACTCTGGAACAAACTACCTACCTATATCAAACAAAGCTCCTCATTTGCACTCTTCAAGAAAAATCTTGATGATTGGATGGGGAATAGGAAATTCACACAGGGAAACAGGAAAATAAATTTCTTGGGTGGCGAAGGCCAGGGTACCTTTTTGGCTAGGCTTATATAGGCCCTAGGGCCAATAGCCTATTACCTACCTATAAATCTATGAACCTATAATGTAACTAAACCTCTCACATATGGTTTTTGTTTGTTTCAGGATTAAGTGGTTGTCAGTATACATGAGACAATGGCTACATTGTCTCAGGCTGCTGCTGTCAACCAGGGGTGGCCACAGAGATAGCAGGAAAGTGTCATCCATAGTTTCCTGTTTTGTCCTACGGGTTTAACCAGGGAGAAGATTGGGGAGATTTTAACTGGACTGGGATGATAGCACGCAGACAAAGAATGGGTACTATACTCCATGAAAACTGCAGCGGTCCAACAAGGTGATGCTGCTCTGTGTGCAACTCAGATGTCCTAGAGCAGCAGGGAGTTGGGGGAGGCTGCAGAGATAGTTATTCTGAAGGACATTTTAACTTGATATTGTTTCTGTCTATAAAGGCTACTTTGTGGAGACAAATCTAGAGCAAACTCTAAGCTTATATAGAATAAGAAAAACAAGTTTTACAAAAGCTGTTTATGATTTTGTTCCTTGTTTTTAATTCATGAGCTGCAAAACTGAGATGGTAGAGGGAAATTACACATGTTTCTAACTTCATTGAGATGAGATATACTTCTGGGCTATTATTTATGAAATTTTACATTCACTTGATCGCTTGATCTCAAGCAAATATCTGGTGTGCAGTCATACAAGTGGATATAATTGATGTGTGTGTGTTTGTGTGT
>NC_056726.1:1470399514-1470429514 GCF_019279795.1 Protopterus annectens
ACACACACACACACACACACACACACACACACACACACACACACACACACACACACACACACACACACACACACACACACACACACACACACATACACATTCATACGCACACACACACACACACACACACACACACACACACACACACACACACACAGACACACACACACACACACGCACACAACTGTATACAACTGCCCCTCATTTTAATTTTGTAGAATGCCTCTGATTTTGCTTCATATTAATCCACTTCATGTAAAATTTGTGTTTTTTTTCTGTTAAAGCACTGAGGATCATCAGCAGCAGCCCTCTTTTTCCCGTTTTGTACTTGGGTTTGGGTGTCACATCACCTGTTACTATCTCTCTCGATTTAGTATCACTCTCTTGATTTAGTGGACAGTCATGCCTGTCACAAGTCTTCTTTCACACAGTCCGTCCACCTCTTTGTTAGATGCCCTCATTTCCTTTTGCCTTCTTCCTGTCTATCCCAAATCTTCCTCACCAGATTGTCTTCTGCTTTTCAGCATGTGTGTCCAAACCATCATTATCTGTTCTCTTTGATCTTTTCTGCAATTGGAGCTACTTTGGCTTCTGCTTTTATGTCCTCATTCCTTTATCTGTCCCACAGTGTGCATCCCAGCACTCATCTCAGGCACTATACAGTAGTACTGGTCACATCACTGTTTGTACACCTTACTTTTCAGTTTGTATGGCATTTAATTGTAATACATTATGCTATACACTCTGTGCCAGTTGGCCGCAGCCCATCTGATTCTAGCTTTGACCTCACAATTCAGATGTCCCTTCTCCTCAAACACCCCTCCCAGATACATGAAGCTGTTAACTTGCTCCACTATTTCCTCTTCTTACTCAACTTCCAGCTGCTTCTGATTTTCCCCATTTGCTTCTAGTCCAACTCTTTTACTTGTACTCAGCTTCATTCCATGTTCCTTCTATTCTGCATACCATTCCTCTGTTATTTACTGAAATTCTTGTTCAGAGTCTCTGTTATTCCACATTGTGTGCAAACAGCAGCTTTGTGGATCTGTCCCCTCTGACCTGTTTGCTAATGTTGTCCTACACCAGTTGGTACAGCAGATTGTTTTCTGCATTTCTGCATGTGACGACCGTGCCCTGGCCCAGCAATCAAGGAACCCCAATCCTCACCACTAACACAAGGGAGGTCATCTCCTAGAAGTGAGGAAAGGATAACTAATACACACAGTAAAGTACAATTTCCCTTAAGTGCACACAGAGATCACAGTCAGTCTGGGGCTAGTTGCTTCTTTGCTCACCAGGTCCCCAATAAGACTCCCCACTGGCACAGCTATAGGGTCCAGGTCTCAGCCTAACTGGGCAAGCTAAAACCTCCAGTAATCTCTCTGTCCAACCAGTGCTTTGTGTCTCTGCCCAGGTAGATGATACATACACACACACACACACACACACACACACACACACACACACACACACACACACACACACACACACACACACACACACTTTGAGAAGAGGTTATACAACCACACAGACTTTCCTGGGAAAAGGCTGGCACAGGTTCTCCAGCTGTACCCCTATTATCCAGACCATACAGTACTAATTCCTGCCACCACCCAGTTAATTATCAGCTACTAAAAGGCCCTTAAAAGTGTATCCAATTATTACTGTGCAATATTGTAACCCAATGGTAATATGACTATTCAGTCTAGGCTTATTGGTAGGGCTTAGACAGTAAACTCTATAAATATATAATGTACTCTAAAGCATAATTAATCTCTACATAAACCAGCCACAGGTAGAAAGTTTTAAAATATTTAATAATAAATAATTAAAACACAAGACAAAACTACTACACCACAGAGCTATCTAAGAGTTCAGAGATCACACAGAAACTTAAAATAATATAGTAGGACAGGTCTGATTTCAAAGAAAAATACCTAATTAATCTTTACTAGCTTTAACTGTTCCCACAAGAAATAACAGTGCTAAAACTTACATGTGAACTTAGGCAGAGTGCCGAGTTAGATGTCCAAGATCAAAATGCTCCAAGTCTCTTGTGAGAAATAGTATTTAAACATCACTAACAAACATGTCTCTAAGGCCCTCCCAAATTACATCATTTTTGACACTTAGGTTTTCCCAGTATTCATATTGCATCATCTTAACCTGGTCTGAGTTCTCAGGCCACAAACTGCATTATTTAGCAATCTAACACCTGCTCAAAAACCTACAACAATACAAGGCATTTCACATATACACTCTAACAGAAACCAGAGCAATAAAGCACCTTTCACATATAAATTCTGGTCATAAACTTTAACCTTAAAACAATGGGCATGAAACCTACATCCAGACGCACTGGAGCTGAATTCTAACCTGAAAGGGTCACAACATGTTTCACTGGGCCAGTAGAGTGCAATGTTGTCACATATTTTGCAGTTCCACATTTCACAGTGTTCTTTTACACTGAAGAAACATGCCTGTATTTTACATTTATTTACAAATTCCAAAATTATATATCAAATTCTATTTGACTAGGCTGGCAGCCTTCACCCATCTCTCCCCAATTGTTACACTGCACACATGGCCTTTGACCTTTTCTGTAATGGGAGCTACTTTGGCTTCTGCTCTGATGTCCTCATTTCTCTGTTTCTCCCACAGCGTGCATCCTACCACATGTTTCAGGTACATTATTTGCATCATCTTTTGCTTCCTCAAGTACTATGCCTTCATTGCCCAGGTTATTGTACTATACAGTAATACTGGTCACACCACCGTTTTGTACATCACAGTTTTCAGCTTCTTTGGCATTCTTCTGTCATACACTACATCTGACACTCTATGCCAGCTGGCTGCAACCTTTCTAAATCTAGCTTTGACCTGCTCTTTCAGACATCCCTTCTACTCAGCCACCCCTCACGGATACTTGAAGCTGTTAACCAGTTCTACTATTTTCCCATACTATCTTATTTTTCAGCTTCTTCTGATTTCCTCAGATTTTTGCAGTTACAGCTGTCTTATCTCTGCTCTGTTTTATCCCATGAGCCTTCAGCTTTGCATTCCATTCCCCTCTCATTTGCTGATGTTCTTACTCAGAGTCTGCCTATAATACTATATTGCCTGTGTAAAGCAGCTTTGTCGAGCTGTCCCGGCTGACCTGTTTGCTAATGTAGTCCATCACCAGTAAGGAAAGCAGTGGGCTTACAGCTGAACCCTGATGCACACCATCTCCCACTGGGGACCCCTCTGTGACTCTGAACACTGTCTATACTTGTGTCATTGAGTCCTTATACATAACTTGCACTACTTCTACTAATGTTACCAGAACGTCATATGTACAGCTGTCCAAATCAGCCTTCTTGGCACCTTATGCTTTTGCCAATTATTAGAATGCCCAGATGAACTTTTTTCTCATCACTGGCAGATATCAATCTCAATTCAAACATCAGGTCAGTTGTGCTACATCCCAATCTGAATCCAAAATGCTCATCTCCTGTATACTTTTCTACTACTTTGCATATTTGTTTATTAATCAGGCTTTTCATAATTTTCATTTGGTTTAACAGAAGTCTGGTACCTATGTACTTCCCACAGTTGTAGTTTGGTACCTATGTACTGCCCACAGTTGTAGTTTGGTACCTATGTACTGCAGACAGTTGTAGTTTGGTACCTATGTACTGCCCACAGTTGTAGTTTGGTACCTATGTACTGCCCACAGTTGTAGTTTGGTACCTATGTACTGCAGACAGTTGTAGTTTGGTACCTATGTACTGCCCACAGTTGTGAATGTCCCTTTTCTTCCTACACACTGGCACTAGACCATTTATTCTCCAGGTATCCGGAATATGCCTTTCACTTCATACTGATATGAGTACTCCTTTGTGCTATTTCTCCCCTATCTCACCTGAAATCTTGATCATATCTGCCACAATTTTATCTGACCCTGCTGCTTTCCCTGACTTCATTTTCCTTAGTGCTGTTCTGGCTTCCTCTATGATGGGGTCCTCCTGTTTTCTCACTGTAGGCTGTGTCTGTGGCAGTACAGCTCCTCCTGTTCTCTCATTGTAGGCTGTGTCTGTGGCAGTACAGCTCCTCCTGTTCTCTTACTATAGGCTGTGTCTGTGGCAGTACAGCTCCTCCTGTTCTCTCATTGTAGGCTGTGTCTGGAGCAGTAGAGCTTCTCCTGTTCTCTCACTGTAGGCTGTGTCTGTGGCAGTACAGCTCCTCCTGTTTTCTCAGTGTAGGCTGTGTCTGTGGCAGTACAGCTCCTCCTGTTCTCTTACTATAGGCTGTGTTTGTGGCAGTACAGCTCCTCCTGTTCTCTCATTGTAGGCTGTGTCTGGAGCAGTAGAGCTCCTCCTGTTCTCTCACTGTAGGCTGTGTCTGTGGCAGTACAGCTCCTCCTGTTTTCTCACTGTAGGCTGTGTCTGTGGTAGTACAGCTCCTCCTGTTCTCTTACTATAGGCTGTGTCTGTGGCAGCAGAGCTCCTCCTGTTCTCTCATTGTAGGCTGTGTCTGGAGCAGTAGAGCTCCTCCTGTTCTCTCACTGTAGGCTGTGTCTGGGGCAGTACAGCTTATGTGGGGTTTTCTTTATGTATGAATCTGCTGGAAGTACTGCTTCCATCTGCCTTTGATGTTCTGTGGACTGGTGTGCAGGTTGTTGCTGGCATCCCTTATGAAGGATGTAACATGACTATCTTTATCTTCCTGTTGTTTCCATGTAACCAGATAGAGTTTCTCTGTGCCATCTCCTGAGTCATTTTCCAGAAGCAAGCAGACTACCTCTGCTGCCTTGTTCTTTGCTATTGCAACTGCTCTTTTAGTCTCTTTGTCAGCCAATCAGTATTCCTTCACAGCTTGATCTGTCTTTTCTATCTCCCATTTTTCCTACACACCTTTTTTTCTTTTAATAATTTCCTGGACTTCTGCATTCCATTGTAATAGGCTGCCAATTCATGTGAAGCAGGCTACCTCTGTGACACTCTTCAAAAGGAACCTGGACAAGTGGATGGGGCATTGTAAATTCTTAATGGGGATAGCACCCACAACCCTCCTGGACATAGGCAGTCATTAATATATGCAATATTGCATATTGACTAGAGTATCTATGGTATTACATTGGGATAAAATGACTAAGCTTGAAGTGACCAATGTGCTGACAGCCTAGTAACGTCCTATGATCCTATGATCTTATGAACACCAGGTTTCCTTTTGTTACCTTATTTCTATACCTGACTGTATCTGTTCTTTAGTTCTCACACTTGCTATTTTGAAACACTGTCATTCTTCTTCAACTCCAGCTATTTGCAATGAGGATCATAGTCACTAATTAATGACAGACATTTGAGGTTCAGATGTAATAGCCTTCAGAAAAAAGCATGCTAATACAAAGCCTGTTATTCTAGCAACATTCTAAGTGTGTAAGAGTAATATCTTTCCCTTATTTTGGCCCTTTGCTGACAGTTATGTTTTAGGTTCTTCATTGATTTCTTGAGCTAAGATGTTGAGATGTGTGAGTAGGATTGATGTTGGCTGCATACGGCCAGAAACATAGCTGGCTTAACAAGCGCCATGTGTTGGTGTCACAAAATTGTGCCCCCAATATCCATTCCTTCTACTAGTGCACCAACCAGGTGGCCAGATGTATGACACACCCCTTCTCCCTTCTTCCCCAGCCATTGAGGTCTCATTTCATTGCCCTGCCCCAACCCTCCTTCCTCACAATTTAATTGAAAAAAAATATATATTTCTTGTTTTGAACTGCAGCAAACCACTTCCTACAAATGTAGCAAACAGTTACTACAATTTATCCCCTGCACAGAGGACTTTAGCACTCAGTTTTAGATAAAAAAAAAAAAGATTTTTATTTTTACTTTTAAACTGTAGCAAATGTAAAATAAGACCTTGCATGGAGTGCTACAGTGCTCAGGCTGATCACATTACACTAAAGATTGATCGGGATGATGGATGGCCAGTTGCACCCCCAGTACTTTGTACGCAGGGCAGTTACTAGCTATAGCTATGGAACTGCATAGGGTATTCTTTTAGTAGTTTGCTAAGAGGATAAGTTCCTGTACGGGAATTATTTTTGTATATATTCATTCATTTGACCACAGTCAGAGTTCTGTGGTGTACTGTCATAGCTATACATGTGGTTGTAATCAATGGTCAAATCTGCGTATGAGTATGTATATTATGTTGGAATTTGTGGGGTCATAGATGTTCTCAACTGACCCTGCTTTCACAGAATGTCTCTGACTTTGTGTTATATTTTTGTACTTCATAAACTTTGTGTTTTTGTTAGAAAATCAGTTGGGACTGGAGCTACTAAATAATGACAGGCATTTCACTTTTATACTTAGTCGCCTTCAGAAAAAACACATGATAATGCAAAGCCTGTTTGTTCTAGAACTTTCTAAGTTAATAAGACAACATCTGTCCCTGACTCAGAGCCTCTGTATCTCAGTAAGTTTTAGCTTTCTCCTTGATTACTGTGGAAAGAGGTTCAGAGGTGAGTGGAGAGGTGGTTGCTGTGGGTTGCACAATGTAGTCTGACTAGTGAGTCAAAGAGATACATTAGTGAGCATCAGTTATTTATGTATATACACAATAAGTGATGGTGACTGAGGCAGTGTGGTTGAGGTGTGTGTGATGGCAACTCATTGTTGGCACAGGGGTGTATTGAAGTGGTATTGCTGTCTCATAGCACTTGATGCTGTGATTGAGTTTTGTTTATGATTCCTTTTGTGTGGAATGTGCATACGCTCCCTGTACCTGAGTAGGTTTTATCAGGGTGTGCTGGTTCCCTCCACAAGGCTCTCAGCTGTATAATGTGTGCTTGCAGTCATTCATGCTTCTGCTTTTATCACAATCTAACAACAGTGGGTCACACAAAAGGTTACTGTGATTTTTTTGGAGAGGTAAGGAAACAGGAACTAGTCCGAGATAGAATTAAAATTGGTTGCAATCATTTGTCATCTCAGTTTATTGGAAATCACTGTTGAGTTAGCTTTGAACATTTACTTTAGGCAGAACTTACTTTTGCCTTGAAAGAAACAGTAAGACTGAATTTTTTCACTTATTCATCATTTTGTTCTTCAAGCCATCATCGGACGAAAAGGTTGTAGAACAAAGTCCTTAAGATACACCTTTGGGCATCTAGAAGTAGACCCCCCCCCCTCCACTAGCTTAATTCAGTTACTTCCTCCAAACATTACAGTGGAGTCTTAACTAGATAGGGGGTGCTAAACGGTTTGATGGAGAGCAACATCTAAAAACAAAGACACACTATAAAAAAATAAAGCTTTTTATATATAAATATATATATATTATGGAACTGGGAAGGCGGGAAAGTAGGAGAGTGCACTATAGATATGCAGGGTAGACCAAAGAGCATTGGGGTGGATGACAGGTGGTCCTCATGTAGCCATGTATCGAGGGCTCCATTTCTGTCTAAGGCTGGCCTTGATGATGGCAGGCCAATAATATAGGGTTATAATGGGTGGGAACTGAGGCACTGTATAGTTTAAAGTGACTGACCCCATCCATTGTTTGTTTGATGTAATGGTCATTGACCTGTTGTAATAGAGCCCCACCCCATTCCAAGTAGCCTCTCCCATTCAGTTATTCCTGCAGCATCACCCTTGGTTTGCAATCATCAGCCATCCATGATGATGTTAGTGATGATATAAATGTGTTTTTGTATTTAATATTGACAAGATTAGCTTTATTAGGTCTATGTTTTGATTTTAGGGAATCCCTGATATAAAATACTAACTAGTGTTTGTTTTTTTAGTGGTTTGTTTCGACCTTCTTATGACATCACCACATAAGAGGGATAAGAATAAGAATAAGAAGTTGTTGTTTAAATTTGGAGGTTTTTTGCAGTTGCCTGCCCCCACTGCAGATTTGATCTGGGACACTCCCCCCAGTCCCAACTCTTTACCTCATTCTACCTAATAGACTCCTTCTGCATTGTTTTTAGTCATTTTTAATTTAATTGCATTTTTTAAACTGTGTTTGGTCTAATATTGCTATATACTCAAGTGTGCTAGCTTGCACTGCATTTGAATTGTTTTGACTGCTGTTTTAGCTACATTTCTGTATATATATATAAAAAAAAAATCCTTTCCTGTAACTAGTCTAGTCCAGATTCAGATTTGCTGTATCCAGGACTGTATGTAAGCTTCTGAGCCCCCCCAAGCTTTCTGTGTTGGAGGGAAGCCTTCTAGCTTATCAGTGGGAGTGGTAAGCACTAGGTAACCTATCTACCACATAAGGAGTGGTTCTGGCCCAGAAAGTGTAGTCATTGGCCGTTTGGGCAATTTTTCCATCTCTCTCAACTTTCTGATTTAAAAGCCCACATTTGCACTTGTTTCCCCCCTTTCCTGTAACTACTTTAGCCCGGATACAGATTCTTACTTTTAGCACTTGAATTTGCTTATTCGTGATCAGCACTTGTTCAGAACTTGTAAGCACTAAATAACCTACTAATTACTACAGCACTCATCCTTCCTCATTACCTAGAGGAAAACAGTTTTGGTACTTACTTTCCTCACTTGCTTAGAGAAAAACAGCTCTTGTACTCACGTTCCTCACTTATAGGTTCATAGGTTCATACTAGGCTATCTGCCCTAGGGCATTTATAAGCCTAGCCAGAATGTGTTTGGCTTTCGCCACCCATTTTAAATTTATTTTGCTATGCCCTTTTTCGAGGTTAGTATACTGTGCCTCTGTCTAACAGTGACACAGAAGTGAAACCCGAGGTAAACCTTCGATCTCCCATCCACTCATCAAGATTCCTCTTGAAGAGAGTTAATGAGGGACTCTGCCTAACCTGGACTGGGATTTTATTCCAGAGTGAAGGGAGCCTCTGGGTTATGAATCTGTCCCTCCAGCATGTCCTATTTATTTCAGTGCTGAGGTTCAAGTCTCTCGAGCACGTAGCTCGATGGGATTTGGATTTTCTGAGGTGCAGCATGTCCATTAATTCCGGGTTGGACATGGCTTTATACGTCAGGCACAGATCGCCTCTGAACAGGCGGTATGCCACTGAGTAGAGCTGGAGTTTCTTTAACCGGGCAGCATATGGCATCTGTTTGAGCCCTTTGATCCTCTTGGTGAGGTACTTTTGGGGTCTTTCCAGTTGCTGCAGGTGTCTGGTAAGGTACATCCCAAAAGGGGCATTGTACTCAATTATGGGCCTGGTGAGGGATGAGTAAAGAGGCACGATGACCTCCCTGATCTAGATGTGAATCCCTTCATGATTAGGTGGGCTATATAAAATGTTTTTCTAACCACTTTGGCCACGTGGTTGTCAAATGAGAGATTGCTATCAACTTGGGTCCCCAGGTCCCTAATTACTTCTTCTGTACTTAATGGATTACCACCTATGTGGTAATTTGTGGGCACTTTGTTTTTGCCAAAGGGGATGACTATACACTTTTTGGCATTTAGCTTGAGGTCATGGCTCTGGCACCAGTTGTCTGTTTCTATGAGGCCCTTTTGGAGGATGCTTGTGTCAGCTGGAGAGTCGATTATAGCGCCCAGTTTGCAGTCATCTGTGAACTTGGTCAGCCACAGTCCTTCCGTGTTGGCCTGTACCTTTGAGAAATATATACCGAACAAGAGAGGTCCCATGACTGAGCCTTGTGGGACACCACTTGTAACTGGTTTGGAGTCTGACATGGCTCCAGCAATTCTAACCATGTGGGTTCTGTCCTTGAGCCAGTTTGCAATCCATCTAGTGACATAGGGGTTTATATTTAAGCTGGTGAGCTTATCTATAATGCCCGAGTGGGGTATTGTATCGAAGGCTTTTGCGAGGTCCAGGTAGGCTGTGTGGACCACCTTCCCCTCGTCAATGGCCTTGGTGACTGTTTCAAAGAAATCAACCAGGTTTAAGAGGCAGGATCTGCCCTTAACAAAGCCGAACTGGGTAGGATCCAGTGTCTGTAGGTCCCCAATATCTTTATTTATGAGGTCCATGATGATCCTTTCCATAGCTTTGCAGACCAAGCTAGTCAGGCTTATGGGGCGATAGTTTCCAGGATCCATTGAGGCACCACCTTTATGGAGAGGGACCACTGTCTGTACGCCACTCTTTGGGCACATATCCTCTAGTAAGGCTGAGATTGAACAGTAGTTTTATGTTTGGGTTTAGCTCTTCTTGGAGTTCATGTAGGATGCCACCCGGGACACCGTCTGGTCCCACTGATGCTGTGTTTTTTGCTTTGGAGAGGGCGGCTCTTACCTGAGCATCTGAGATGTCAGGGGGGCAGCACTCTGCTGGGATAGATATTTGCCCTTTTGGTGGGGGGGGGAGTTTGCGCTGAACCTGTCGGCTAGGATGTTGGCAATGTCTTTGGGTTCAGTGTGTTTTTTGTCATTTTGGACTAATTCTGAGCATATCTGGTAATTACCACCCAGGTTCCTAACATAACTAAAGAAAGCCTTGTGATTATCCTTAGTGTCCTGTGCAATTTTTCTCTTGAAGCTGGCCTTAGACAATTTTATGAGTGCCCGTAGTTTTTTGCTAATACTGCTCAGTGATGCCTTCCCTTTTTGGGATTTTGCTCTATCATTTAGTAGCTTCCTCCTTCTATTGTATAGTTTGTTTATGGCTGGGGTCCACCAGACAGGACGTCTGCCTTTGGAGAATTGGGTCTTGGTTTTATTTGGGATCGCATGATCCATGCATTCCTGAAGGTGTTCATAGGATGCGTTTATAAAGGATTCTGCGGTCTGGGCCGTATTTTCCACAGGCCCGAGGGCTTTGAAGGATTCCACCTCGGTTTTGAGGAGTGTGAAATTTGCTTTTGAGAAGTTTTTCACTGTGGTTTTCTGGGCAGGGGGTGGGGTTGGGATGTGAATATCCAGTGAGATTAGTTTATGGTCTGATCTTACCAGTGAGGGATACACTTCTGGTCTGGAGCATAGAGTCCCCATGTTGGTGATGATCAGGTCCAGTATGTTTTCCCTCTTGTGGGAGTGGTAACAAGTTGTTCCATAGCATTTGAGTTTATAAATTCTAGGAACCTTTGGGCTAGGGTGTTGGAGCTAGAGTAATACTCCCAGTCTATGTTTGGGTAGTTGAAGTCGCCCAATATAATGGTGTTTGGAGAGACCTTCATATTTTCCAGTGTTCTCAGAAAGGCCGAGTGGGGTTCCTGGGTTTGGGAGGGTGGTCTGTAGCAGGCTATAAACTGGAAGGCAATTTTACCCACTGTTAGTTGCACATGGATAGTCTCTGATGCTTCGTGCTTTGCCACCAACCTGGAGGTGTGGGTATCTTTGATGAATATCGATACTCCCCTCCTTTTGTGGTTCGGTCCAAGTTTTGGGGCTGAAAAGCATGGTATGAGGTATAACCTGGTAGTGCTGGGGTGCTCTCGAGCCCTGAACCAGGTTTCTGTTACTGCACAGATATCAATGTTCTCCATGCTAAGGAGAGTTTCGGTGCGTGCATCTTGAGGTTTAGACTTCTGGCGTTGAGTAGCATTACTCTTAGTTTCTTATCCCTTGTGATACCTATGGAGGTGGGTTTGTCTTTTGAGCCTTGCCTAAAAAAGGCACTATGGGGGTAGCAAGAGCCTTTGCCAATATCCAAAAGCCCAGGGGTGACAGGTGCAAGCCGTCCCTAGCGAAGCATCGTGGCTTGTCGAGCATATCATCCCAAGCTGACAGGCATTGGATCCCCTTGGAATGACACCAGTACTTAAGCCAATTATTGAAATTGATCATCTTGTCTTCATATTGTGGCATCATTCTTGGTGAGGGTAAGATGCTACTCAAGGTCAGGGTCATACCGGCCTGGGCTACATGCTCAGAGATCTCCTTTATGTCTCTTTTCATGTAGTCCAGGGAGGTACGTCTCAGGTCATTCACACCAGCATGGACAATGACTGAGTCATATTTGTACTTGCCTTGGAGTGACCTGAGTGCTTGTGTTATGTAGCAGATCCTAGCACCCGACAGGCTGCTCACTGTGACCCTCTCCTTGTTCAGCCTGATTAGCGGGATGTCAGTGTGCCTGACGATAGAGTCACCTATTACAAGTGTATCAGGTGTGTTGTTTAATCTTAAGGGCTGTGACTGTTCGGCACACTGGCTTTGTGAGATATGTGTTGCACGTGTTTTGTTTTGGGGTAGCGGTTGCTTGGGTGTCTTCTTTGGAGGTCTCTGCTGCTTAGGCAGATCTTTATTTAGAGCCTCCGAGTATGTTTTTGTGTGATTATGTGTTTGGTTTGCTGTTGTGGTAGGTCTATGTGAGACTGGAATTGTAGTGAGTGTGGTTTCCTTCTCCTCCTGACTGGTTATGCCAGTACTGAGTTGAGAGAGCTTAGCCTCCAGTTTGGCTATATGGTTGCATCTCTCACA
Organism: Protopterus annectens; assembly: GCF_019279795.1. Lineage (NCBI taxonomy): Eukaryota > Metazoa > Chordata > Ceratodontiformes > Protopteridae > Protopterus > Protopterus annectens. The sequence continues at coordinate 1,470,411,893 of NC_056726.1, forward strand.
TGTGTTGGAATTTGTTGGGAGGAGGAGAGGGTTGTCTGTGTACATGAGGCAGTTGTAACATTGCCTCAAGATTCCCAGATTCACCAGCTGGACCGGAGAGGAGGAAAATAGTTTTTTTTTATTCAGGCATGTCCAAGGGTCAGCTCCCAGTGTTCTCTCCTGTCTATCTGATGAATCTGGGCATCTTGGGGCAATGTAGAAATTGCCTCATGTACACAGACAACCCACTCCTCCTACCACCCAACACTACAACCTGTGAGAGATGCACTTATCTAGCCAAACTGGAGGTAAAGCTCGCTCCAGTCAAGACTGAACATGACAGTCAAGAGGAGAAGGTAAACACTTATACAACACCACACTCATCACATAGTCTTACTAAATCTACACCACCAAAATCCACACATAGAAACACAAAAACATTCATGGAGGCTCTCAATAATAATCTGCTCAAGCAACAGAGACCTCCAAAGCAGAAATGCAAGCAACCTCCACCCCCCCAACACAACCCAAATGACACATAGCCCGCAGACTCAGTGTGCCACTCAACCACAGCCAATAAGGCAAAACAACGTACCTAACACACTAGTCATAGGCGACTCTATAGTCAGACACACTGATGTCCCACTCAACAGGCTAAACAAGGAGAAGGTTACTGTCAGCTGCTTATCGGGTGCCAGGATCCGCCACATAACCACAACAAGTACAAATATGACTCTGTCGTTGTCCATGTTGGTGTGAACGACCTGAGACATACCTCCCTGGACTACATGAAAAGAGACATGGAAGCGCTCTCTGATCTTGTAGCCCAGGCAGGTATGACCCTAGCCCTGAGTAGTATTCTGCCATCACCCAGAATGATGCCGCAGTACAAAGACAAAATGATTGACTTCAACAATTGGCTAAGCTTCTGGTGCCATTCTAAAGGCATCCAGTATCTGTCTGCCTGGGATGACATGGTCGACAGACCACGATGCTTTGCCAGAGATGGCCTGCACCTGTCACCCCTGGGATTCCGGATACTGGCTAAGGTTCTTGCCGCCCCTATAGTGCCTTTTTTAGACAAGGTTCAAATGACAAATACACCACCATAACAGGAACAGGCAAGCAAAAACTGAGGGTGATGCTACTCAATCCCAGAAGTTTAAATCTCAAAATGCACTCACTCAAGGCACTCCATAAAATGGAGAACATTGATATCTGTGCAGTGACTGAGACCTGGTTCAAGGCTCCAGAGAGCACCCCTGCACTACCAGGCTATAACCCATACCACACTTTTCGGCCATGTAACCTGGACCGGAACACCAAAGGCAGAGGTGTATCCATATTCATTAAGGATATCCACACTTCCAGGCTAGTTGCTCAGCATAATGCAGCTGAGGTTATCCAAGTGCAACTAACTCTGGGCAAAACTGCAATCCAAATTGTAGCTTGCTACAGATCACCCACCATGCCCCAGGATTCCCACTCCTCTTTTCTTGATGTACTGGAAAATATTAGGGTTCAACTAAACACCCTAATAATGGGTGATTTCAACTACCCCACCATTAACTGGGAAAACTACTCATGTACCAACTCCTTCGTTCAACCCTTTCTGGAATTCATAAACTCCAATGCACTGGATCAACTTATCCACACCCCCACCAGGGGCAACAATATCCTAGATCTAGTCATTACCAATATGAGTGACCGGTGTTCCACACCTGAAGTCAATGCCTCATTGGCCCGATCCGACCATAAGCTAATTACCCTAGATATCCACATCCTGCTTCCACTCCCCATTAAGGAAACCATGGTAAAAAAATTCTCCAAAGCCAACTTCATGCTTCTTAAGACAGAAGTGGTGAACTTAATGACACCCATGCAGATGGACAATACAGTTACGACTACTGAATCCTGCACAATTGCACTTTATAAGCACTTACATGAGTGCATGGATTGTGCTATCCCAAACAGAACCAAGATGCTATCCTCCAAAAAAAGGAAGCCAAGTTGGTGGTCCCCTGCCATAAACAAACTGTACAACAGAAGGAAGAAACTCTTGGAAAAGAGAGTAAAATCCCACGAGTGGAGGAGCTCCCTGGTCAGCCTCAGTAAGAAGCTGTTATCCCTAATAAAATCCTCCAAAGCTAGTTACAAAAACAAAATCGCCACTGATTCTAAAGACAACCACAAAGCATTCTATAGCTATGTCAAGAATCTGAATGGCAACACTCAGATCTGCTCTGAGTTACAGCACAATGGCACTAAATATACAGATCCAACTGATATTGCCAACATCCTGGCAGATAGGTTCAGTGCTAACTTTACCCACTTCTCACCCTCTAAAGAGCCCATCTCTATACCGGAAGAATGCAAAGTTCCTGTTATCACGGCTGCACAGGTAAAAACCACACTCTCCAAAGCCAAGAACACAACATCCATGGAACTGGACAACATCCCAGGCTGTGTTCTACACGAACTACAAAACGAACTGGCACCCCACCTAAGTACCATGTTCAATCATAGCCTCACCTCAGGCATTGTGCCTGCTGAATGGCACACAGCAATGGTTATCCCACTCCACAAGGGGGGAGCCACCATGGACCCCGGGAACTACCACCCCATTAGCCTGATGAGCCTGGTCTGCAAGGCCATGGAATGTATCATCATGGAACTTATAAACAAAGACATTGGTAATCTCCAAACTCTGGATCCCACCCAGTTCAGGTTTGTAAAAGGCAGATCTTTTCTCCTAAACCTGATAGACATCTTTGAAGCAGTCACCAAAGCCGTAGACAAGGGTAAGGTGGTTCACACAGCCTATCTAGATCTTGCCAAGGCTTTTGATACCATCCCCCACTCTGGAATTATAGATAAACTCACTAAACTACGTATAAATCCCTATGTCACAAGATGGGTTGCCAACTGGCTCACTGGCAGAACCCACACTGTGAAAGTAGCAGACTCCAAATCCGACTTCCGACCAGTGACAAGTGGAGTACCACAGGGTTCAGTCCTGGGTCCTCTCCTGTTTGGTATCTACTTCTCTGAAGTACTGGGTAACACAGAAGGTCTTTGGCTAACGAAGTTCGCAGATGACTGCAAACTAGGAGCCATAATCAAAACTCCTAATGATGTGGACATCCTACAAAAGGGCCTCACTGAGACAGATGCCTGTTGTCAAAGCCATGGCCTCAAGCTCAATGCCAAAAAGTGCATTGTCATCCCCTTTGGTAAAAACTCTGTACCCATGAACTACAGATAAGAGACCTTGGGAAACAGGTGGACAGTAGTCTCGCCTTTGATAATCACATCGCCTCAGTAGTCAGAAAATCCTTCTAAGTGGCACACCTGATCGCAAAAGGTTTCTCATCCAGAAAAAAAGAGGTCATTGTTCCCCTCTACTCATCACTCATTAGACCCATTATAGAGTACAATGCCCCTTTTGGTATGTACCTCACAAGACATCTACAACAACTGGAAAGCCCGCAGAAATACCTCACAAAGAGGATTACTTGCCTCAAGCAGATGCCCTACGCAGACCTTCTCAAAAAACTCCAGCTTTACTCCATTGCATATCGCCTACTCAGAGGTGGTCTCTGCCTAACATACAAAGCTATGTCAAACCCAGAGCTGTTGGACATGCTCCACTTAAAGAAATCCCAATCCCTCCGAGCTACATGCTCTAGGGACCTAAACCTTGTCACCACAATAAACAGAACATGCCGTAGGGATAGATTCCTGTCCCAGAGACTTCCCATAATCTGGAATAAAATACCTATCTATATCAAACAAAGCTCCTCATTAGCACTCTTCAAGAAAAATCTTGAAGATTGGATGGGAAATAGGAAATTCACCCCGGGGATCACCTCTGTGGTTCTGCTCGACAGTGGCACAGGAAAATAATTTTCCTGGGTGGCAAAAGCCAGGGTACCTTTTTGGCTGGGCTTGTATAGACCCCAGGGCCGATAGCCTAGTACCTACCTATGAACCTATGAAGAAGGCAGAAACATGCATGTCCACAGCTAGAGGGGCGTGGCTTTAATGGCCTGAAATAGTCCATAAATAGTCTTAAAAATTAAAGGAAAAGGAAAAGTCATGCACGTTCAGAATTGCCATTTAGCTGAAACACCTGATATTCTTAAAGGGTGATTTGCATATATCCCATGAGGCCTCTGATGCAAGAGGTTTAAAGTATCACACAGTTAGAAGTCTAGCTTTGCTAGAGGAAAATTCAAGAAATAACGACCACACTTTCTCCAGACCCAAAAAAGTTATAGTGACCTTCTGTGCACACCTCTGAGGTTTGACTGTGAGCAGAATCTAAGAAATAATAATCTCAGTGTTTGCAGCCCTCACCACCCAGAAACACAAGCTATAACAGGCATCTTTGCACATGCCTGAGCAGGGCCAGTTGTACAACAGGTGAGTCCAGGACAGACTCCTCGATAAGTCTGTGCCAAACTCTACTTCTTCAACCTGAGCTGCAGATGCTGCCCGGGTCTAGATGTTCTCTGATGCATTTTATGTCTTATTTTTAAAAAATGACTTGCAGTGTACGGATTACTGTGATTATGTTCTGAATTTGGGGAAAATTCTTTAATCCATCAGACTGTCCTGCTCTTAGTACAGCATTCAGTTTCTACCAACCAAGAAGGCCTCTCAGATCTGAGAATCAACACCTTTTACTGGTACAAAAAACAAACTTGCCAGCTGGCCAGCTTCAATATTCCTGTTGGGTATGCAAAGCATGGAGTGCCTTACAATTAACTATTAGAACCTCTCAAAATTCTTATGCTTTCAAAACCTCTCTAAGAAACTATTTATCTTTACCTGGAATTGTATCTGCACCTTGTCTCCTCTCAAACCCTAACTGTCTCTGCTGAATGTCAACACTGATGTTTAAAATGTACTATGTATTAATGCCAGGTGTTAGCCTCACTATTTCTAATCTCTTTACGTTTGTCAATACTGATATTCCTTTTCTGTACATATTCTTGTAATGTACTGACTCCATATGTTAACTAGCTGTATTCAACTGGACGTATAAGAGAATTTAAGTACCTTTATCTGCACTTTTTTTCAAAAAATACAGTATTTAAATTGATTTAACTGTGTTGCAGGAATATTAACTGAACTGGAAGTTAGTCAGTGTTTGCTGAATTTTATTATTTGCTAGTAATTGCAGGTGTGGGGGTAGCCACATTCTTTGATTTCCTGTCCTTGCCTATTTAAGTGGTACAGTGTGAAACATTTTCTGCTTAAAAACCTCAGCTTTGGCCGGCTAAGAACTTGCTATATTCAACTGGACGTATAAGAGAATTTAAGTACCTTTATCTCACTTTTTTCAAAAAATACAGTATTTAAATTGATTTAACTGTGTTGCATGAATATTAACTGAACTGGAAGTTTTGACTCTGCTCTTCAGTTAGTCTCTCCCACCCTCCCTGTTTTTGTTTTGGTGTTAATCTTAGTGGCCTTGAAACAGACCACCCCTCTTGTAAATTTGTGTTTGTATACTCCTTCTGGGCCCATCTCATTTGCTCACTCAACTGAGTGCAGTGAGATCATATTCTGATTTCAGGCACTCCTACTGTGTACAAAGAGAGCATCTGGGAAACAGAGAGAAAAAAAAAAGAATTAAGCTTGTTTCCTGCCTTTCCTGTTAAGTGGTATAGACTATTTGTAGGCTTCTGAGCCCCCAAGCCCTTATGTGTTGGAGGGAAGCCTTCTAGCTTAGTTTTTTTTCTTATAACTAGCCAATTTTCTAGTTTCAGCACTCAAATCTGTTTATTTGATCTCAGTACTTGTTCAGAACTCATTGTAAGCACTACATAAGCTGAAAATTACTACAGCACTCAGCTTTCCTCACTTGTCTAGTGGAAAGCAGTTTTTAGTACTTAATAAATAAGCACTTATCCAGGCATGTCTAAGTGTCAGCTCCCAGTGATTTCTCCTGTCTACCTGATGAATCTGGGCATCTTGGGGCAATGCAGCAATTGCCTCATGTACACAGACAACCCTCTCCTCCTACCACCCAGCACTACAACCTGTGAGAGATGCACTTATATAGCCAAACTGGAAGCAAAGCTCTCTTCACCCAAGACTGGACTAGACAGTCAAGAGGAGAAGGTAAACACTTGCACCGCACCACACTCATCACATAGTCCCTCAAAGCCTACACCACCAAAACACATACATAGAAACACAAAACACACACCTACATTCACGGAGGCTCTCAATAAAAACCTGCCCAAGCATCAGGGACCTCCAAAGCAGAAAGGCAAGCAAACTCCACCCCCCAACACAATGCAAATGACACATAGCCCACAAACTCAGTGTGCCACTCAACCACAGCCCATAAGGCATAACAACGTACCCAACACTCTAGTCATAGGTGACTCTATAGTCAGGCACGCTGATGTTCCACTCACTAGACTAAACAAGGAGAAAGTTACTGTCAGCTGCCTGTCAGGTGCCAGGATCCACCACATAACGCATGCACTCAGGTCACAACACAATAAGTACAAATATGACTCTGTCATTGTCCATGTTGGTGTGAATGACCTGAGACGTACCTCCCTGGACTACATGAAAAGAGACATGGAGGAGCTCTCCGATCTTGTATCCCAGGCAGGTATGACCCTAACCCTGAGTAGCATCCTGCCATCACCCAGAATGATATCACAGTACAAGGACAAAATGATTGACTTCAACAATTGGCTAAGCTTCTGGTGTCATTCTAAGGGGATCCAGTATTTGTCTGCCTGGGACGACATGATTAACAGTCCACGATTCTTTGCCAGAGATGGCCTGCACCTGTCTCCCTTAGGATTCCGGATACTGGTTAAGACTCTTGCAACCCCTATAGTGCCTTTTTTAGGCAAGGTTCAAATGACAAATTCATCACCATAACAGGTACAAGCAAGCAAATTCTGAGGGTAATGCTACTCAATGCTAGAAGTCTAAACCTCAAAATGCACTCACTTGAGGCACTCCTTAAAATGGAGAACATTGACATCTGTGCAGTGACAGAGACCTAGTTCAAAGCTCCAGAGAGCACCCCTGCATTACCAGGCTTCATTTCATACCACACCTTTTGGCCACCTAACCCAGAAAGAAGCACTAAAGGCGGAGGCGTGTCCATATTCATTAAGGATATCCACACCTCCAGGCTAGTTGCACAGCATAATGCATCCGAGATTATCCAAGTGCAACTAACTCTGGGCAAGACCGCAATCCAAATTGTAGTTTGCTACAGACCCCCCACCATGCCCCAGTTTTCACATTCCTCATTTCTTGATACAATGGAAAGTATTAGGGTGCAACCCAACACCCTAATAATGGGCGATTTCAACTACCCCACCATTAACTGGGAAAACTACTCATGTACCAACTCTTTTGCTCAATGTTTTCTAGAATTCATAAATTCCAACGCCTTGGATCAACTTATTCACACCCCCACCAGGGGCAGCAATATCCTAGACCTGGTCATTACCAACATGGGAAACCGGTGTTCCACACCAGAGGTCAATTCCTCGTTGGTCAGATCCGACCACAAGGTAATCAGCCTAGACATCCACATCCCACCCCCAGCCCAAATTAGGGAAACCATCATAAAAAACTTCTCAAAAGCCAACTTCACACTTCTTAAGACAGAAGTGGCAAACTTCATGACACCCATGCAGACGGACAATAGAGGTATGACCGCCGAATCCTACACAAATGCACTTTATAAGCACTTACACAAGTGTATGGATCATGCTATCCCTAATAGAACCAAGATGTTATCCTCCAAAAAAAGGAAGCCAATCTGGTGGACCTCTGCCATAAACAAACTCTACAACAGAAGAAAGAAACTGTTGCAAAAAAGAGTAAAATCCCATGACTGGAGGAACTCCCTGGTCAACCTCGGTAACAAGCTGAGATCCCTCATAAAATCCTCACAAGCTAGTTATGAAAACAAAATTGCCACAGACTCTAAAGACAGCCAGAAAGCATTCTATAGCTATGTCAAGAATCTAAATGGGAACACTCAGATCTGCTCTGAGTTACAGTATAATGGCACTAAATATACAGAACCAACTGATATTGCCATCATCCTAGCAGATAGGTTCAGTGCTAACTTTACCCCCCTCTCACCCCCTAGAGGGCCCATCTCTATAACTGAAGAATGCAAAGTTCCTATAATCATGGCTGCACAGGTTAAAAAACACACTCTCTAAAGCCAAGAACACAGCATCCATGGGACCTGACAATATCCCAGGCTGCGTTCTACACGAACTACAGAATGAACTGGCACCCTACTTAAGTACCATGTTCAATCATAGCCTCACCTCAGGCTTTGTACGCACTGAATGGCGCACCGCGACAGTTATCCCACTCCATAAAGGGGGAGCCACGACGGATGCCGGGAACTACCGCCCCATTAGCCTGACGAGCCTGGTCTGCAAGGCCATGGAACGTATCATCATGGAACTCATAAACAAAGATATTGGTAATCTCCAAACTCTGGACCCTACTCAGTTTGAATTTGTAAAAGGAAGATCATGTCTCCTAAACCTGATTGACTTCTTTGAAGCAGTCACCAAAGCCATAGATGAGGGTAAAATGGTTCACACAGCTTATCTGGATCTCGCCAAGGCTTTCGACCCCATCCCCCACTCTGGAATTATAGATAAGCTCACTAAACTAGGTATAAATCCCTATGTCACAAGATGGGTTGCCAACTGGCTCACTGACAGAACCCACACTGTGAAAGTAGCGGATTCCAAATCTGACATCAGACCAGTGACAAGTGGAGTACCACAGGGTTCAGTCCTGGGTCCTCTCCTGTTTGGTATCTACTTCTCTGAAGTGCAGGCCAACACAGAAGGTCTTTGGCTAACAAAGTTTGCAGATGACTGCAAACTAGGAGCCATAACTGAAACTCCTAACGATGTGGACAAACTACAAAAGGGCCTCAATGAGACAGATACCTGGTGTCAAAGCCATGGCCTGAAGCTCAATGCCAAAAAGTGTATTGTCATCCCCTTTGGTAAAAACTCTGTACCCATGAAATACCACATAGCTGGTAGTCTACTTAATGCCAAAAATGTGATGAGACCTTGGGACACAGGTGGACAGTAGTCTCTCCTTTGATAATCACATCGCCACAGTGGTCAGGAAATCCTTCTACGTGGCTCATCTCATCACAAAAGGATTCTCATCCAGAAAAAAAGAGGTCATTGTTCCCCTCTACTCATCACTCATTAGACCCATTATAGAGTACAACACCCCTTTTGGTATGTACCTCACAAGACATCTACAACAACTGAAAAGACCACAGATATACCTCACAAAGAGGATTACTGGCCTCAAACATATGCCCTGTGCAGACCGTCTCAAAAAACTACAGCTTTACTCAATCACATATCGCCTACTCAGGGTTGATCTCTGCCTAACATACAAAGCTATGTCAAACCCAGAGCTGTTGGACATGCTCCACTTAAAGAAATACCAATCCCTCTGAGCTACACGCTCTAGGGACCTTAACCTTGTCACCACAATAAACAGAACATGCTGGAGGGATAGATTCCTGTCCCAGAGACTTCCTATACTCTGGAACAGACTACCTATCTATGTCAAACAGAGCTCCTCATTAGCACTCTTCAAGAAAAATCTTGATGATTGGATGGGAAATGGGAAATTCACTCCGGGGATCACTTCTGTGGCTCTGCTCGACAGGGGCACAGGAAAATAATTTTCTTGGGTGGCGAAAGCCAGGGTACATTTTTTGGCTGGGCTTGTATGGGCCCTAGTGCCGATAGCCTAGTACCTACCCATGAACCTATGAACCTATGAACTTTACTGTATATACTATTCTAATGTACTAATTTAGCATGTATTCTATCCTTGTATAAGTTTCTTATTATTTGTGGAACTTTTTTCCTCAGGCTACCACTGAAAATCGGTTCATAATGGCCTAGTGAACTAACCTAGTAAACAAATGCAAATAAATAAATAAAATGCATGCTTGTTAAGCAGGATTCTGACATTGGAAAGGTTCTTAACAAGGTTTTATTAAGTACTTCTTACCACTGTTAAGCTCTAGTCACACATTAGTGCATTAAAAGCAATCTGCGGTCACTGCAAAAGAACAGCGGGAATCTGGTAAGCACTTCATTTACACTTTTTTTTCTAAAGTCCAACTGAAGTGTTTAGCAGTCTGAATGAAGTGTTTAACAGCTTCCCACCCTCTTCTAGGGTGGTTGCTCTCTGTGTGACAACAGTAAGAGTTCTACAGTACTACAGCAGTTTTTGTCTAACTTTTGAATATATGGCTACTAGATCACATGACATGCAGGGGCAACTTTACCTTCATTTGTATTTTTTTATGAAATTTATGTACAATCATTCCAAATGTAACTGATAGTTACACTATATACATTCTATGTCATGGGTATGCTCCTGTTATGGCAATCATGGATATGCTCTTGTTATGGCAGTCATAGATATGTTTCTGTTATGGCAATCATGGATATGCTCCTGTTATGGCAATCATGGATATGCTCCTGTTATGGCAGTCATGGATATGTTTCTGTTATGGCAATCATGGATATGCTCCTGTTATGGCAATCATGGATATGCTCCTGTTATGGCAATCATGGATATGCTTCTGTTATGGCAGTCATGGATATGCTCCTGTTATGGCAATCATGGATATGCTTCTGTTATGGCAATCATGGATATGCTCCTGTTATGGTAATCATGGATATGCTCCTGTTATGGCAGTCATGGATATGCTTCTGTTATGGCAATCATGGATATGCTTCTGTTATGGCAATCATGGATATGCTCCTGTTATGGCAATCATGGATATGCTCCTGTTATGGCAGTCATGGATATGCTTCTGTTATGGCAATCATGGATATGCTCCTGTTATGGCAATCATGGATATGCTCCTGTTACGGCAATCATGGATATGCTCCTGTTATGGCAGTCATGGATATGCTTCTGTTATGGCAATCATGGATATGCTTCTGTTATGGCAATCATGGATATGCTCCTGTTATGGCAATCATGGATATGCTTCTGTTATGGCAATCATGGATATGCTCCTGTTACGGCAATCATGGATATGCTCCTGTTACAGCAATCATGGATATGCTCCTGTTATGGCAATCATGAATATGCTTCTGTTATGGCAATCATGGATATGCTTCTGTTATGGCAATCATGGATATGCTCCTGTTATGGAAATCATGGATATGCTCCTGTTATGGTAGTAGACAGTTAAAAAAACTGCCCTTTTAGATTACTAAGTGCCCCTTTTGCCTTCCACCCCTCCACAGCCTTCAGCAATGTCCAACTCCTCTGTGCCAAACTTAGGCAACAAATTACAGTTTAAAGGGTCACTGCTTTGTCAGATGTGTAAATCCTCACTGGCTCATGTGCATCACACAGCCCTGGCAGCTTCTGTTTGATGACCAGTACTTTGCAATCAATGGCAAACTGCACCTGCAATCAGACGTGGCAGATCTGGCCCGTTACACTCTCACAGGAGTTACAGTTTTCTTTTCCTTATTTAAGTTTGTAATGTGAAGTAGGCAAAGCTTTCTAAGGATCATGCATGTATACCCATTCATGGAAATACACGTAGTGACCATCTGTCTTCCACATCAGAAGGAGACATGTTTCTTACTCTGACTCCAGAACTTTTGATTCTTTCTTCAGCTTCCCTAGCCCAACGCTGAATTAACATATACAGAAAACTATTATTTATAAAACCAAGTAAGAGTTGTTTAAGTCACTAAGGCTGCCCACTTCACTGTCTGCTGTTTCAAATATTGCTCTTAATAAACTAATGCTCGGCCTTTAAACTATCAATTCATGACATTTATTTATAGCCATTGTCTGCAGCTTTAATTCCTTAACTATGTAAGCATCAGTCTGCTGTGGGGTGATGCTATTGCATTTTAATGTATACTCATTAACGCATATCTTTAATATAGATGGATTGATAGATAGACAGATAGATAGATAGGCACACCAGGGATTACAAGATTCTAGAGTATGTGTAGTTTATTTAATAAGTGCTAAGCATGTACTTCATTTAGTTTATTTAGCTTAATAAAGTGCTACTCATGGTACGTTACTATCATTCTTTATATACCTGACATTTATGACTGAATACACACTCTGCATTTGTGTATTAACTCTTAAAACTTGGTTTTCATGGATGACCCATAACAAAAGGAGTTCATATAACTTAAGTAGAGACATGAAGTATACAAGGCAAGCCTGACAGGATTTGTTTCTTTGTTTAATTCAGACTTAGACCTCTAGAGTTGCACTTCAGTGCTTTAATCATTACATACTTCAAACTAATCATTTCTATTTACATGTTAAGTAACATTTGTTAAAATAGCTTGCAAGGAAATGTTTAAGTCACCTTTATACAGAAAAAAGTTGCTTCAAACTGCATGCCAGAGAAAATGTATTTAGAGTGAAGTACATGCAGGGGATGGAAAATACAAACTACAGTTTCAAAGGAACTGTACGTTTCAAAATCAAAAATCAACGGTAGAGGCATGCAAACAAGGGATGGGCAAGTTGAAAAAATACTTGACACATAATGGCTGAAGGTGCAGAAAATTTATATGAACCATATTTGTTGTACTTAATTAAGAATAACTAATCATATGTGCTTTCCATATGCTTTGTTTTCTACTGGTAAATGCATGTCCTGTTGTATGACAGATGGAAATATAAAGAAAGGATTTACAAGATAAAGCAATGTAGCTACTAATACTGTTGCTGGGTCCCAGTGATGCAAAAAGGACAAAACTGAGCCTTATAACAGCAAACCAAAGATGCCTCCAGCAGTGAGTCCCACTTTTCATACCAAGTTTGAAAATTAATTCATCAAAAAATGATACAAAATAAAAAGCAGCATATTACTGAGACAATAGAGTTTGATTTTATTAGCAAAACACCTGTCTGCAATTTTCACATCAACAAAAGCATAAAACTAATTTTTCTTGTGCTTCTTGAAATCCCTGAGATGGTCTGTTAGTCGTCGTTCCTCTCAATAGGTTTATACATAAACTGTTGATTACAAAAGGCTTGAATAAAATTGGTTTCTGCAACTAGGCTGGTGCCTGCCTGGAATATCAACTAGCAGTGACGGTCTCCTCAGTTGCTTACAAGTATGTCTGCCTTTTCGTTTCCCTAGCTATTCCTCCTGGGCTGTCCTTTTCTTTGCTTCAGTGCACACTTAAATACCGAGGTTGAGACTATGGCTAGATAAAGCACTGAGCTCCAAAATGTAATAAAACTAGTTATTGTCAACACTTCTGCTGTAGACAACCCTGCCTGAATGAATCTGCAATGAAACTCCATGCAGTTTGGCTTAAAGTGGAATTTTAAAGGAACAATCCTTGAAATTAGTTACTTGTAAAACACTGTTCTGTCAATAGTGTGTAACGAGAGATCTAGAGCATGACATCATCACATATTCTGTTGTAACAGACTGTCTTGTGCAATTGTGTTCGGCTACTTTACGCTTGGCAGTTGAAACTGGAAAGGAAAATTGGTTTTGTTAGATTCATTCATTTTTAAGAGCTTGTGTAGTGATTGCTTAGTCTGTTCTTCTTTCTGTCTAATTATATTACAATTTCTCTGTGTCCCTCTTGTCCTGTTTCTCTCTCTTTCTCTCTCTCTCGCTATATAAATATATATAAAATAAACATGCACACACACTTAATCACAAACAGACATACAAAAATGCATGCATGCACATGCATTCTCACTAATTAAAACAAGTCTGCATTACAGAACAAGATGTAATGTATATATCAGTCGTCCTTATTCAGTTCTGACATGGACTGGTCTGTACTACCCTGTGCCTTGATACTTAAGTGAATGTGCCATCACATGACAGAAGAGAAAAGCTCTATTAGATGATTGGCCTTTTGTGAAGTATATGACCAATCATGGATCAGAGACTATAAATAATGGCTGGCTGGGGGCTGAGGGGTGTATGGCTCCTGAGTCAAAATTAATCCATGTTTATCGCATTGTAAATGACGTAAGCAGATAAAAAAAAAAAACAGTAAAACAGAGCAAATGAAAAGTAAGTTGAATACTAATACATCCATGATCTACAACCCATTGTTCCTATTTTTATACATGGAGTCGGGGTGTCACTTCAACAGTGACAATCATCTAGATCCAAGGTTTACACCATTGGGTGGCAAGCCCTGCCACAGTAGTTCTTCCAAACCACACACTCACATGCAAACTCTCTCCTATGGTCCATTCAGAATGTCCATCCCACCTACTGCATATCTTCAAAATGTAGGAGGAAACCAGACAACCTGCAGGAAACCCATGCAAACACATCTTCTTAAAGAGAACATGCATTTTGTCTGCTATACTTTGTTGAGACTGTTATTTTAAATCCTTTTGTTTGTTTACAATTGCTTTTTACATGAAAAGAAAAGAGAAGTTAGCCTAGCCTTACTGTGTTGTACCTCCTAAAAAATAAAAGGTATTTTGATCTCTGCATTCTCACTGCTGCTCAGTGCTTATATTAATCTCTTTTGTTAAGTCAGAGTACATCATCCTTAGTTTCTGTTTTAATCAGCTATGCTGTTAAAAGATGTTCCGCCACCATCTTCTCTCTCGGTGTTTCTCTCTCTCTCTCTCTCTCTCTCTCTCTCACACACACACACACACACACACACACACACACACACACACACACACACACACACACACACACACACACACACGCATACACTCTCTCTTACACTGTCTCTCTTTCTGTCTTACGCTTTCCTTAAATTAGTTTGCTGCAGTCATCTTAATCTGTATTTCTGTTGCTCTGATTCATAAATTCATAGAATCTTACTAGGCTGTTGATCTATGAGGATCTTTAGACGCCTAGCCATACATCCCCATGAAACTTTTAGCCCCTATATTTTAAAAACAGACAACCCCAACGTGATAGAACATGTGCATGTTGCCTCTGTCCATGAGGGACAGGGTCTATACAACATAGTCGAAGTTTTATAACTTCGAACACAAAATGTATGAACCATTCCATTCGAAGGTACAAAACTTTGACTATGAATTAAAAAAAAAAGAAGGAAAAACAAAATAAACTGTTGTAAGCTGAGGGTCAAGCCCCCCTGCACCCCCACACCCCCGCTACTTAAATATACCAACTCCGACATTGCACCTCATTCAAAAGAATGGAAACCTTCCCTTATGGAGATTTCCGTTGAAACGCTCAAACTTGTACAAGTTCGAACTTATGGTCTTGACCATATAAGGTTCGAATTTGTACAAGTTCGACTAAAGTGATAGGAACCCTGAGGGACAAGGGTTAATTTGCAGTTATCCCTCCATTTGTACAGGTTACATCTTAATATTGTAATAGAAGTACATTGTTTTATGTGGAGACGAAGATGATATCAAAGAAGTGATATTTTTCTGTGATACATACTGTATCTATTCTTTCTACATATATTATTTATGTTGCAAAATAAATTTAGATCTCTTGAGCAGGTGTTTATGCCCCCACTGGACATGCAAATGTGTAGCATGATTGAGAAGACAGTGCCCGCTGAATCTCTCTACATGAAGCAGAGATCATCACTCCATAGACTGTCTGATGCTAGGAAGAGGGACAAGGCTTTGAGATTATCTGCACAATTTTTATGATTTCCGTCCTTAATTTTTTAGTAATAAAGAGCTGTGGGTATCTGAGTTGTGTCAAACGTTTAGACAGATACATACTGCTGAATCAACTAATTAATCAATCAGTCAATCGATTAATTTGTTTGCTTATTTCATTCATCCGTCCTTTGTTGACTGGGTTATTTCCCTAAGCTAGTTGTCTCTTTCAGGAGAGACCCAATGTGGTATTTGCATTACTAAGACGTCTAAGAATCAGCAGCATGGAGGAGGAGACAAACGCTATGGAAAGTTTGGAGGTGGAAACTGAGAATTTAGAGAAGAATTGGTTTGATATGGGTAATCAAAATGCAGATAAAGATTCCTGTGTAGTGGATGATACAAATGATCAGTGTTTAGCTGTCTCAGTGGAACAGGAAGTAAATGAGTCTGTTGAAATGGTGCAGGTAACAGAAATGGTGTCAGGAGAGCTTGGGGATGATGTTCTGTTGTAAATTATTGAGCAGGATGATTCCGGTGACAGTTCTGTTGTTTCATGAGGTGAGGTGGTGGGCAAAATTTTTTTCGCAAGTGCTGAGGATGAAAATGTGGAAAAGGAGCCATGTGACGTGGCAGCAGAGAATGCAACAGTTAAAGTTATGGAGCTGTGACAGCAGGTAAAAAATGAAAGTGGCAGCAAACTGTAAGTAAAACTGTTTTTAAAAAGACGAGAAGGCTGACTGTCAGAATAAGAACAGAAAATGAGGCTGTAATAGATAGATATTATGTATGGGATAATTTATTTATTTTATTTATTTATTTATTTAAATTTGTTGACCGGGAGTGTCCGACTAGATGTAGGTCCATTTTCAGCAGAGGCCCAGGGAGAAAAGCTCCACAGTAAAATAAACAGACAGTAGTTACATTCGATTACATAGCGATTAACAATTTAACATAGCAATTACTTACAACATATTTACAGATGAAGAACATAGTACATCAGTAGACAACTAGAATCTTTATCTGTGAAGTACATAACAGACATTAACAAATGTTACAATGAAAAGTTCCTACTGTATAATAAGTACTAGGTTTATGAGCATCTGAGCTTGCTATAATCAAGGTAGTTAGTGGAGTGGAAAGAAAGGTAGTGGTTGGATGGGGTGGATGATATTAGAGTGGGAGTTGCAAGGGCATAGCCAGCATGTTTTTAAGTGCGCTTTTAGTAAAGTTTTGAAGTGGGTGCATGATGGTACGGAGGTAATTGTGGGTGGGAGTGAGTTCCATAATTTGGCTATGGCGCAAGAGAATAGTGCTTCACCAGCAGAGTTATTGGCTTTAGTGATCTGCAAGTGATTTTTGTTGCTGGATCTTAGTGGTCTGGTGGTGTGATAGGGTTGGAGTAGATTCTGGAGGGATGGGACATTTAGTGGATGGTTTACTAGTTTGTGGGCGAGTGAGAGTTGATACCACTGAAGGAGGTGAGGGAGTTCAAGCCAGCCCAGTTCAGCAAGTGAGAGACAGTGGTGACTACAGTAGGATGCCCCTGTGGCGAATTTGGCGATTTTGTTGTAGCAGGTCTCTAGCTTGTTTAGATCACATTGCCTTAGGTTGGTATATATTGGAGAGGCATAAAGTAGGGTGGAGATAAGGTGGGAATTTGCTATTGAAATCTTTGCTGCTTTGGTGAGAAATTGCTTATTTCTGTATAACGCTCCTAGTTTTTTTGTGGACTTTTTTATGGTCATGGATATGTGAATGTCAAGTTTTAGTTTATTGTCTATTTCTACTCCTAGCAATTTGGTGTGTTCATTTGGGTATATAGTGGTGTTGTCTTTTGCTGTGATGTTAAAGTGAGAGTTGTTTTGAGTATGTTTGGTGGGTTGGAAGATGAGTAGTTTAGTTTTGTTTGGGTTGAGTATTAATTGAGCATTGGATAACCATGTTTCAACAGAGGAAAAGGCTTCCTGTGTGACTTTT
>NC_056726.1:1470434514-1470499514 GCF_019279795.1 Protopterus annectens
CATTTTCTGTGCTCCATTCATCTGGTACAAAGCCTGTTTGATGGCTAAGAGTGAGTAACCTCTGTAGGGGGCCTGGTAAGTCTTTTTTCAGGCTGGTCAGTAAGCAGCACTGTATGTTATCCTCCCTCATAGAGGCATTGTTCTTGGCCTTAGTGCTTTGAGGACTTGTTCATTAGCGATTTGAAATGGGGTGTAGATGGGGGTATGAGATCAGTAATTTAGGAGGTGAAAATGGGTGAAGTTAGAGCTAAATTTGTTGATTAGTAGACTGGCTATGTCCTCTGGGTGCGAGGATGTGTTGGATGTTGTTTTTAAGATTTCTAACATAGCTAAAAGAAGGCTTTGATGTTCTTTGACTAGGTGACATCTTTATCATCATGTTTGGCTTTGATTGATTTGTTCAGGGTTCAGAGTTCCCTGTCAAGTTTAGCAAGAGCTTTTTTTTTGCATCTTGACAATTTACTTTTACATGCAATGTGTTTTTTTTTTCTTTTATTATAGAAACTTTTTATGTTTGGTTTCCACTGTGTGGGTTTTTTTTTTTTTTTGAATGGGGACAGGTGCATCTATGCAGTTATGCACATGTGCATAAAATTTGACAGTAAAGGATTTCACATAAGCAGCAGGTCATCATGTTGGAAGGGGATGTTGGATTTAGCCAGGTCATTAGTCAGTTTCATTAGATTACGCTTGGCCTACTCTTTGAATACTGAAGTATTGGATAATGCTTCCATCTTCAGTGCTAAGGTTACTGTGACTGATTTGTGGTCCAGTTTGACCAGGGAGAATTACAATTGTAGGAGCATAACTGTCCCATATTAGTAAAGACCAAGTCCAGGAGCTTATCAACTCTGGTTGGGGTGGGGACTAAATGGTCTAGAGATTTTGAATTGATGAACTCTAGAAATTTCTCAGCAACCATGTTAGGGGTTCTATAAGTTTCCCAGTTAATGGTGGGGTAGTTGTAGTCCTCTAGAAGAATAGTTCTTGTCCTAATGCCTAAGAACTACATACTATGTGTCCTGTCTAACTAGTCTGAGAAAACGTTTCTTTTTTGAAATGTAGAGATGCTGTAGTTTTTAGTGCGTTTATCTGGTACAGTAAGTCTTAAGTGTTATAGACATTGAAACAATGCAGTGAGGAGGTGTTCACAATATCCTCAGCCAGGCCTTTTCAGTGATGCATATATTGATATTATTAAGGGTAAGAAGTCCTTGTAGGGAGTGAGTTTTTTAAGGCTCCTAGGATTGAGCAGCAAAACCTCTGTGTTATATAAATTCTGTTTGGTTATGGTGAAAGCTTTTGAGGACTGACATTCTCTAAAATAGTCAGTGTGGGGGGTGAACAAAGACTTAGCCAAAATATGAAAGCCTTGGGGGAGGGGCAGGTGAAGCCATCTCTGGCAGAACAATTAGGTCTAGCTACCACCTCTGCCCAGGCTAATATATATATTACACACATTTGAATGACACCAGAAGCTAAGCTAATTATTGAAGTCAGAACATAACTTCATTAAAAAAGAACTAAAACTTCAT
The DNA here is from genome assembly GCF_019279795.1 of Protopterus annectens. NCBI lineage: Eukaryota > Metazoa > Chordata > Ceratodontiformes > Protopteridae > Protopterus > Protopterus annectens. Next base: position 1,470,436,050 of record NC_056726.1, read on the forward strand.
CTTTCAAATCAATGGATCTGTTCCTCTACATCTGCAGGTTAAATGCCACTGTTGTCTTCAGCTTGTTATATCATCAAACCATTACTCATCACTTAGAATCCTACACCCCACAACCAGTCAATCCTACTCCCCACATCCAGTTTCTGCCAGTACCTGAACAGCTTTACTAGTATCTCCCAGCCAGGTACATAGTTTTATGATGCTACTCTCGCCTGCCTCTTTATTTCTAATATAACTTTATGATAGCCATATATAAAACTATTTCTTCACCTGCTTTACACCCCACCTCTTAACTACAATATTAACATTTTCTACCCTAACTAGTTCATTCTCTTATATCCATTTCTTTGTATTTCTAAGCACTAATCATATAATATAGTATTTATCTGACAATCCCTCTACAACATGTTTTCAAATGCTTAATGTTCAATATCTACTGATATGTAATTATCTTTTATAGTGTAGTGACTGATTGCATTTTAATATGAAACTAATCTAACTAGCAAATGCATGTGTAATTGTTAATGTACTTATTTAATGTCTGCTCTTGCATATTGCTGAGTGTCTCTTTTAAAATGTTTGTAATTATTGGAGCTTTTCTCAATGGAACTCCACTGAAAATTTTTTTTTTGACTAAACCCTGTCAGACAAACCTGGAAAACAAAAGCAAAATAAAAATAACATAAATAAATAAAAGTTTTGGTGATGGTAAACGGCTGTCCAATGTAGGTTCATAGCTATTTTGAGCACGTATTCCAAGAACTCCATTATGTCTCTCTTTTCATCTCAAGTGATTTATAGCCAGGTATGGTATGACTGCATCATAGGTGTACTTGTGATGCAAGGTCTTGGTTGAGATCTTCACTTTTCTTCTGCTTTATTTTGGATCTTATTGTTTTCTGCCCTCCCAAGCTTCCTTGTTCATTCACAATGCTATATTTTCCTGCTATTTCTTTTGTGAAGCATGTTGCTATTTTATTGTACTTTCCTTTGCTTATTTAATTTATACAAAGGATTGTTGTATTTGAGGTGACAGTTTTGCTTTTTCTCTACCATTAAGTTTAGGCTGCAAGTTCATCTAAGTACTTATTTCCTAAGAATTGTACATTATTCATGTAAAGAAGAAAACTACAAAACTATATGCCATACGAAAAACAACTTGCAAATTTGTACTACTATTACTTCAAGCAAATAATAAGAATAAATACACAAATTTACCAAAAAAAAATCAAAATTTCATTTACAACAGAACAACAACTTGTGTATGAAATGGTAAACGTTTGAGTGTTAATTCCAAAAAAAAAAAAAAATACTGTGTCCTCTCATAAAAAGTATAACATATGCATCCATCATAAGTTTTAATTATTCTTCAATAAGGCTCATTCTGTGCATTAACAATTTCAGGGTCAATTCATAGGTTCATAGGTTCATAGATTAGTACTAGGCTGACTGCTCTTGTGAGCCATTTTAAGCCTAGCCAATTATCCCTTGAGAGACTCAAACCCTGAACCTTGTGTTTGTAAGGCAAACACCTTAACCATTAGGCCACTCTCCCAACCAAGAATCCAAGAATAGTCAGAAAAGGCCAGGGGTGAAAGGTAAGGAACAGTGGCAGCATAACCTCAGTAAAGAGATAACACTTAGCTGACCCACACATAGTCCTGAATGGTCCTCTAAGTATAAAAGGAAGAATGGAGCATGCTTTAATGTTAACAGACACACATATATACACACAAACAGTCCACTGCTCAGACAATGTGGCCACACAACAGCAGAAGTAATCAGAGCAAAGTCAGGGCACCAATATCCAAAGGTTGCAAAACAATTACTCAGAATCCACCAGTATGTCTTTAAGGTCATCAATGATAATGGCAGTCCAGTGACCCAAAGACATACATTCCATACAGCAATGACATGCAAACTACTGCAGAACAGCAAGTACAACCAAGAAAACTCAGGAATGATGCAACTCTATTAAAAAAATTAACAGGAACATGAGCTTAATGCTGCCAAATTATAGGACTGCACATTACGGAAAAGTAAAACAGATAATTCTGAAACACTATAGCAAGACAGCAGTCATGAAAAATCCTGTAGAATGCAGTAAGTAAGTTGAAGGAAACAATCAGTGCGACATAAACCAATAAAGCAAAATAGCTAATCCAAAGGCACTCAGGGTCAAACGGCAATTATAAATGATGATGATGATGATACTATTTTTACTGCTGCTAGTACTGCTGCTACTTCATTTACTGCTACTACTAATGCTGATGTTACAACTACTGCTATTACTACTGTTGCTGCTATTACAATGTTACTGCTATTACTATTGATACTTCTATTACTGCTGCTGCTACTACTGCTCCTACTGTTTCTACTAGTACTACTGCAGCTGCTACTATTATGATACTGCTATTACTACTGCTACTACTACTGTTGCTGCTATTACACTGTTACTGCTATTACTATTGATACTTCTATTATTGCTGATGCTACTACTGCTCCTGCTGTTGCTGCAGCTGCTACTATTAAGATACTGCTATTACTACTGCTACTACTACTGCTGTTGCTACTGTTACTACTGGTACTACAACTAGTACTACTTCTTCTTCTACCACTGCTGTGACTTTTCTGTTACTACTGTTACTACTGCACATACTAATACTGCTGCTACTATACGATTACTGCTTTTACTAAAGGTACTACTACTACTACTACTACTACTGCTACTGGTGCTACTACTACTACTACAACTATTAATGCTAATACTATTGTGTTGCTGCTATTATTCTTGCTAATTCTACTGCTACTCTTGCTACTATACTGTTACTGATATTACTAATGAGAATACTACTGCTACTGGTGCTACTACTACTACTACTACAACTACTAATGCTAATACTATTGTGTTGCTGCTATTATTCTTGCTAATTCTACTACTACTACTACTCTTGCTACTATACTGTTACTGATATTACTAATGAGAATACTACTGCTGCTGCTGATAATACTATAATGCATTAGCAGCCAAAGGCAACTATCTTATGCAATGTTATTAGAGTGCTTATCAGCATCTTGGGTGATGGATCTAGAAAGTTACTGAATGCTTCAGGTATCGTAAACCTGACCGAGTTGGAGGATGAATAATCTAACCCCATGAAGGTGTCATTACTTGGAATAAATATATGGATTCTTAAAATGAAACAACACCTTTAATAATTTCATGTAAACTTTAAGATAATAGAAGCAAAATCAAAAGCAGTGGCCACAGCTCAATAGCTAATAACAGCATGTGTTGCCTGCCATGGCCATAGCTGAATAACTAATAATACACTTTGCTCGACATGGCCATATCTGAATAACTAATAGCATGCATTGCTCACCATGGCCATAGCTGAATAACTAATAGCAGGCATTGCTCACCATGGCCATAGCTGAATAACTAATAACAGTATGCGTTACTCACCATGGCCATAGCTCAATAACTAGCAACAGCATGCGTTGCTCTGTAGAAACTGCTGATTGCATAGTACAGGACAGCAAGGAAACCAATGGGAAAGACTGATATCTGCTTGGGATAACAGACTACTGTACCACTCCTTTCCAGTCACATATAATAACCAGGCCATACAGCAGGTCCAGACATTCATATAACCTGTTGTCTTTCTGGGTCCAACCCTAAACATGACCATACATAATCAGTGTAAATGTAAAGGTAACTTTACAATATATGGCTACCACACGCATTCCCAATATGCTGTCACTTTACTAATCTATACATCCTAGGAAAAAACTTAAAGCTCTTCAGACACTGACAAACTCTTTTTGTTTCATTCTTCTCTTACCTAAACCAGAGCAAGACTTTAATACACTGTAAAGAGCCAAATGGATCCTAGTAAAATACCATGCAGACCTCCTTCTACATAGTCTTTCTCAGAATATTTTATGCAGTGATCATACTCCAACTTTAATTCACCCTTTAGCCACAGACAAGTAGGGAAAACCACCCCATATCAACCCCACTCTCAATCCAGCAGGGCATTTGTACTCTCCAGGCCACACAATGTTCTTGCCACCACAGCCAGTGCATTTTAGCCTTAATTTATTCATCTATTCATTTACATTTTACTGAGCTGGTTATCCTTAGAAGGCAGAGACGATATTCAGAGGGGACATGGGAACTTAAACAATCACCTTTCCAGCACTCTCCACTGGTGATTCCATAGTTGTCTTCATCTTAATGCAGCCATGAGTCAAAGCTATTAAAATATACTTTATTGTACATATGTATGTATGTATGTATATATATAGTTTATCATAAGCTTCTTTTACACATCGACAGCTTACTGATATGTATTTATTTTGTTTCTCTCTACTAATATCTATTTAGTGCTGTCATAATAACTATATTGCATAGACAAAATGTGCAACATGGTATCAGTGGGTTCATTTCATGTTATAATGTTTTCAGCATATTTGAAAAGGCGAAGTAACTATATAACTTTCTAATCTGTATGCTGCTGTAAAAATTAAATTGTAGATTTCTAGTCTTATACTTGTCTTACTGGTCTGTGACTAAAATGAATACAACCAGCTAATAAACAATATATTTACGAATACACAAATACATCAATAGATATTTTTTCAGATTAGTTTAAGAGTTTGGCAGCTATTAGTATTCAAATATAGACATAATGTTTTCTTTTCTCCAACCCTAAATAAGATTTTAATCTGTTGTGAGAAAATATTTACAAAGGCATACATATTTTCCTTGAATTTATTTTTGGAGTATAGTAAAATCAGAGCATTTAAAATTTGGAGTGAGACTATTTAGAGCTGTCAAGTATGTGTGAAGATGTTTTGTCTGATAGATGTGACCTGGGAACTTTGTCATGTTTGAGTATGTCACCCCAGAATTATGAATATTGAAGCACTTCAGTGCAATACTTCACTATTAAAGTTGTAACAGTTCCTTGCAAAAATTATGTTAATAAATCCTTTAAAGAGATGAAAATCAGTACAAAATGGCACTTTGGGGAATAGTCAGACACTTCTATTATCATATCTCATGAAGGAGTGCCTTATCAGCAAAATGTTGAAATTATGGCAAACAACCAATAAAGTAATGGTAAGTATTTAATGTAATAAACACAGCTTTGTAACTTTATATATCTTCAAGATTTTAATTCAAAGTCTGCTACATGCAAGCTCCTTCAGAGTACTTTATGAAAGCATTATTTTTCACTCATAAATGCAAGCCATTTCCCATAAAATGATAAACAATGTTGTATTATTGAATTATCATCCTTTGAATAAGATGTTAAACTAAAGTCCAACCAGCATAAGTGGTGGTAGCTTAGGTGGATATAAAAAATCCACTGGGACTTATCAGAAAAGAGTAGTGGTTGCTTATTTTCATAATTTGTAATTTTACGTTTGTTTAAATAATTTATAATAAAACCACATCATATATGCTATTTGCATTATTTGCAACTGCACCTTGACATTATTCTTTCTACATATAACATGTTTAGTTGTGAAAAAAATCAAAGAACAATAACAAAAAATAACCTTAATTCAGTTCTGAATCCAGTATTTTCACAAAATCAAAGATACATTCATCTTATCAACCCTTTCTCCATAACTACTCCTTTATTTCATTCAACAAATCTTTATCATCTATGTTATTACATGAAAGACTTCCACATCTCCTTTCCATAGCATCCAAATAGCAATAAATATCTTTTCCCATTTTTCAACTTAACTTTTGTTTTCCTTTTAATATTTTCTACATAATATAATCTCCACTTTTATTTTTTCCAATCCACTTCACTTCTATTAATTTTTAAATATTTCCCACATATTTTTATTTTTTATACAATTCAGAAAATATTTTCTGTGGTTTCTTCTACATTACATTATTTGCACTTTCTCTCTTCCAATGTTTTATATTTCATATCGCTTTCTACAGTTAACTCATTTGAGATTAATCTTCATAAAAAAACACTTGCTTTGTAAAACATTTCATGTCTTTTCCTTCTTTCAAATATAGATTTAACATATTTTTTTAATTCCTTCTACGGCTGTATTAAATAACAACCTTAGATTATTTTTATACTTTCATTCCTTTTAATTTGACCTTTATTAATTTCTATTTATCATAATTTTCATTTCATTCATGTATTATTTAATTTCTATTTTTCTTTTTTATCTTTTCTTTTTTCTTCCCTTTATTCCAAATCACCCTATATCTCACACCCAACATTTCCCACCATATGTTTCCTGTGTTCCATGAGTGTTTTTATTTACTCAAAACAAATGCAATGATGCCAGGTGTATAACAGGATTATTCAAATGCAACTTTCCTTCTTTTCTATTATAAATTATATCCTTTCTCACATAATTTAATCTTGAACCCCAAGTAAAACTGTAATATCCACTAATCCATTGGTATTTTGCATGTACACATTTTTTTAAAAGAAGACAGAGTAATACCTTTCCACCGTGCAGTCAATTTTCTTCTTCATCCAATGTTTTTCATTGTTCCATAATTCTTTTGTATTACTAGAATCTTATGCATATTGTATTTAGTTCTTGATTATTGTAATATATTCCATTGTTTTCTTACTTTGCCAACTCATTTACTTTTAGCTCTATTTAATTATAATCCTACCTTTTTAACAGTATCCCAATTCGTATTATTACTTCTTTCATCCATACTTTATTTCTTAGAACTATCACCAATTCTTTACATATGTCATACTTATTGGTACTTTATTCCCACTATTTGACTCCCATGCTGTATTTTAACCCATATTCACATCTGTGCTATATAGCATTCATTAACAAAATGAGCAAGCACATGTTTAGGGTGCAACTTTGCTTTACACCCCTTTTTTATTCTCATTTTTAAATCCACTAATTTACTGTCACCATTACCCCAACATTTTCATAACATGTCTTTGTAATTTTCACTATTCTTTCACCTATGCCGCACATTTCAAGAATGCTCCACATTGCTGCATGACTAGCCCTGTCAAAAGCTTTTGCAGCATCACACATTGCTATTCTTGCCTTTTCATTTATTTCTAATATCATATTTAGAACTTCTTAAAGCATTATTAAAATTTCTTTTACTTCTTTATCTTTAACACCAAAAAAAACTATAATATAATACTTTGTTTAACACATTCTGCATTCTTTTTTTTTTTCACAAAAATTCTCATGAATAGTTTATAACTTGTTTTTCTTAAGGGTATTGGTCTCCGTTTTTAATATCCTTCTGTAATCTTTTTTCATATGAAATTTATTACTTCATCATAAATTTCTTCTTCTTTTATCCCATCTATTAGCCATTAATTTATTTTTCATAGCAAAACACTATGTTTCTTCTTTAGTATTTATAAAAATGATATCTTATTCCATCTGGACCTGGTGATGATTTTTCTTTGCCTTACTATTCCTTGTAATTCTTTTACTTATAATTCTTTTTTATATCTGTTTTATATCCTCTATTATTTTTGTAACTTTTCATGCATACTCTTTGACATTTTTCTTTGTATACAGTTAATTAACAAAACTCTCAACTATCTTTTTAATTTTTTTTCTGAGTACATTAAACAGCCCCATTTTTGTCATAAATTGCATCAATTTTTTTGCTCTCTTACTGTAATCTGTCATCTTTAGCATGCAGAACCTTATTTTCCCCTTAAAACTGTTGTAATGTCAATAACTTAACTTTGTCACTATTTTCCCTATAATTTTATATCTAAATCATTTTTAATTGCTATTTAATTTCAAACTCATCCAAACTTCCCATATATTTTTATTAGCTTTTCTTTGATTTCTTTCAACACTTAAATATATCTTTTTTATATGTTCTTTTGTGTTCAACCCACCAATAAGTCTTTGTGTTCACTCATGTCCATATGTTCATTCCACAGTTTCTCTCTGTCTTGTTGTTATATATTAAAGTCTGCTGTTAATCTTTTTAGTCACTTTCTTTCTAACATTTTCTTATCTCCAACTAAGGCCTATATTGCTTTATTATTTTTCAGAAAATGTTGCAGTCTTCACAACTTTCATAGTTTCTTTCATATCACAAGAGTGTAATACATAGTCTAGTTGCGTTTGAAATATACCTCTCTGAAAAGTCAAGTTTCTTTTCTCCTTAGTATTAAACCACCACATTAAATAACGTATTTAATAAGTTTTATAGCTTGAGTTTTCTTTTATTTTGTTTTCCTTAAATTGCTATTATATTTTCCTATCATAACTACAGACAAATTCACCACTACATTTGTTTTTCATCTATATCATGTGTCATATGTGTATATGCATAAATAACATACAATCATGCTGTTCTTTCCCTTTTTTCTCTAGCACATGGCACCAGTCTTCATTGAATAGCTACCATTATGACCATTCATTTTACTTCTTCACTTTTTATCTTAACAGTTATGCCTGAACAAATTTCATTTCCTACTGAATAGATTTTAAACAAGAGTTATGTTCCAAAAAACATAGTTTGCAACTTTGTCTGCTGAACTTAGTGGAATACAGCTCTTCTGAATGAGTCAATATACCTTTAGTAATTCATAGACATAATGCAGGAGAACACCCCAAAGTTCAAGCTGATGCAGCTGTAACACATCCCACACCTACAAGACTCCACAAATAAGGTCTATGTTTGGCTGCCAAAAAATAAAAAAACAAATGGCAAAATATCGAACAGAAGTCAGCAAAACCAAAAATTAGAAAAGAAGGACGTCATTAAAAATAAATTCAGTGAATGGCCATAGTTGGCCAACAAGCAGGAAGTAATGTGGTGCATATGGTAAGTCTATGGAAACCTTTTAAATCTGCCCTATTCCCCACAGTAGTGCAATCTTGGAGTTGGTATATGTAGTTGGGGGTGTATAGGGGTGGTTGGATTGTGTTTGTGATGTTGGCAGACTATGAAATCAAGTGATGCAAGAACCTTTGGTATCTCCTCCTTTGATCACCATCAAAATAGCAACATTCTGAAATGTATAGCACATTTATTCCCTGTGGAAATGGGAAATATGGGAGAAGTGAACTAAATTGTATTAAAGCAGTACTGAATTGAGAAAAATGTGCACAATTCTTTAAAACAGAAAAGTTAAAGAAGTTGCATTCTACTTGCACTTCCAGTAAAATTATATTTAAAAGAGGTGTGTGAAACAATATACAAAACAACTGTACATTTCTTACTGTGAGAATGTACTGCTGTATGAAAGTGAAATAAACTCTGATGTGCACACATTTGTAGTTGTTGAATTTTGATGCTTCTTTATCATGATGTTCTATGCCGCAGGATATCAAGTTATTTTGGAATTCCTCCTACTATTAGTGTTTAACTCTGGAAACAATAAAGCATCGTCAAAAATTCAAAATTATTACCAACAGAAAATTACGCCTGGGAGTCTTGTAAATAAAAAGAGAGATGGACAGAGATATAGAGGGGAGCTGTTAGCTGATGGAGTTGTTGAATTTTCCTACTAGAGCAGACAAATATAGAGTTGCATGTAAAAACTGTGCAGTTTTATTATAATCTTGAAAGATACAGGGCACAATATGAATGTCTATAGTTTGTTATATGCCATCTGTCTGATCAGCATTTCTAGTTTAAAATTTTAAAGCAATACTTTTTTTGTTTGCTTGTTTACTTTTCAAATGAAATGCTCTATTTTATTTATTTCAATAGAACTTTAATATTAAGTATTAAATCTACACTACTGATTTAGCTGTTTAATAGCTTAAAGTTTATGTATTAATCTGGTATGATTAACTATTCTACCTGTTTGAAAAGTTGCTACTCAGAGGTAAATGTTCCCATTCCAATATTTAAAGACTGGCTTATTTTAGGGGTACTAAAAACTAATTTGTGTTCTTAGAAAGTAATGTTTCTGTTGGCTGCACTACCATGAACTGGTGAAGAGAGTGCCGGTAGTGATTGTTGTCATTTAGCCTATTTTCTGGAAATTATTATGAGTTTGTGATGATGTACAAAGCATAACTGTGCAACATTTAGCTACTACTGGTAAAACTCCATTAGAAAGTGCCGGGCTCAGTCTAATGTATACACAGAACCGAGGAGTCAGGTATTAATTGAATAGCCATTAATGTCTCTTTTTGAATATATGTTTAATGGTGTTTCAGTAGTAAAATATGTTATGGTCATGCTTGAAGACAATTATGTGTCTTTTTTTTTGCAAGTTATTTTTTGTTAGGAATGCTATATTCTTCCAGGTGGGGGGGGATTGTCTGACTAGCTATTCCATCAGTAAAAAATCAGTCACAAAGCTCTACATAACTCTAGCATATGCAGCTGTCTGCCCAGTTTTTCTTTCCCCTAGCTTGGGTTTTTGGGAGTGAACACATTAATTTTCAGGAGGAGGGGCAGTGTTTGGGTATGGAAGTAATGTAGAAATGAGGAGGGGAATGTCAGGTGAGCATTTATGTGTAGCTACGTGGAATGTGGGTCAGGGGTGCTAATCCTAATAAGAGAAAGTGAGTGATGTAAAGGTAAGCTGAGAGATGTCACTTACCCAATAAATTAAATTGATCATGTGAAAGGTGGAGGAAAACGAGGAGTAGCAATAATATTTCATCATAGGTTGAACATTGCAGTTGAGAGGATAATTTGTAACCAGACAGAAAGATGAATAATCTGGCTGGGGAATACAGAAGGTAGGAAGTTAGCAAAAGTCAAGATATATGCACCTAATGCAGAGGATGATGGATTCTTGGGTCACCTTCTTCAAGTCTGGGATACCAATGTGCCTTCAGACTATTTAAAAATCATACGGGGGACTTTAATCTAGCTCTTGATTTTCGCATTGATAGATATTAGGGAGGAGGGAACAGCACATCAAAGCACTTAGGGGCTATCAAAAGTGGTGGATGGTTTGTATCTAGTAGATACATGGAGCAAAATATGTAGTGGTGAAACTGAATTTACTTTCTCCAAGAAGGAAGCAGGCCAGGTTAGCAGGTTCAAATATTATTTTTGAAGGTTGTGAACTAGGGAATGTGAACAGAGTGACTATTCAGGAATGAGATATTTCAGATCAGCTGTCCATTATCCTACACTGGCAATGCAGAGGGTGGAGCATACTCACAGAACTTGAAGATGGGTGTATGACAGGTGGCCATCTCCTGACAGGTGGCCATCTCCTGACAGGTGGCCATCTCCTGAACAGTGTCAGAAGCTCATTATTATTAAAGACGCAGCTATAGTATATAATGGCTCAGGAAGAAAGAATATGGGGTTCATTTTGTAGGATGGCGTGCAAACTGTCCTTTGGGTGAGGACAATGGCAGAGAGAAGAGATAGATGTGATTACCCACTATGAGGCTGAATTCAGAAAGTTACAAAGAAACGTTGCATCCAACAGTGTGTCCCTGAAGGTTAAGTTAGAAGGAATCAATGTTCTGAAATGTAAACTCACATCACTTCTATTTCTAGGGTGGAAGGAGGAGATTTTGAGTAGGAAGGATTATTGGACTAAAGCAGAGGCAGATCCCAGACGCAGAGCATGGACTTTTAAAGAAAGAAGAAGAGCTGAGCAGGTAACTACCATTCTGTCAGATGACGGGAGGATGTCTTCAGGTGGGTAGGTTCTACAGTGCTTCCAGATAAATCTGGCATGGTGGATGCTTGTTGAGATGGTAAGGGACAGGATGTACAGACCAATAACTAAAGATGAGGTTATTAAGGTTGCTAGGTGTTTAGCAGGAGGGGAAGTGGTGGACCCAGATGGTTTTACCATAGAACTGTATAAGTGGAAGGGAAACCAGTTGTCAACAGTTTTAGCGGACTTATTCAATGCGGTCCTTAGAGATGGTACAGATCCCCCATCTATGATGCATGCCAGGATAATTATGATTCCAAAGCAGCAGAATAAAAGTATACACCATTGGACTATAGGCTGATTTCTTTGTTAAGTAGTGATATACAGATCATGACAAAGATACTGACATCTCATTGGGATGAGATTCTTCCTGGGAAAAATGGTTTTATAAAAGTAAAGTAAAGAAATGACAACTAGTGGGATTTGGTTAATTTTATCTGTAAATTTCAGGATACGTCATACAGAGCAGGAGTGGAACTTTTTAATATAAAAAGGCTTTTGATGCCTTCATTTGGGAGTTTTTCTTTGTAGTCCTATAACCAAGAAGATTTGCAGAGCAGTATAGAAAATGAGTCAAGGCACTCTATTCTGCATCGACTTTTGACTTTTAATTAATGGTAGAAATACAGGAAACAGTTCTATAGAGAGAAGTACCAGACAGGGATGCCCCTTATCTCTGGGTTATTTTTACTGATGACAGAGGAAGTCACACTGAAAATTATGGATACATTTAGGCATTTCAAATGCAGGGGAAGGGAGAAGCCTTTTTTAGGGTGCATGTGAATGATTGCTTGTTAGTAACAGAAGATGACAATACGGCACTTGCTGGAGTCTTACAGTGGTTTCAGCTGTTCTATAGAGTTTCAGGTCTATAAATTAACAAGGGTAAATCAAAGTTGGTGAGGGATGGGAGTAGTTATGGAAAGGGCCCTTACAGAGATATACAAGAGGTGAGCTTCTAAGTTACATGGCCTTATTAGTGGGACATACAGTTGAAGAAACAATCTTTCAAAGTCTAGATTTAGCTAAAACAAGACTGAGTAAGACTGTACAGAAAGAGGAGTCAGGTTACCAATCACTGCTGGCAAGATAAAAGTTGTTCAGATCATGTTCCTGCCTGTCATTCAATATTTAGTTTTGAATTTACTTATGGAGACTACTAACTTAAAACTTATAGAAATGCAAAACATAATAGAACTTTACATAGCTGATAAAACTAAACATAGGTTTGCAATGCAGAGGTTATTATCACCTATGGAGAGGGGGGATGGGGAATTCCCCATTTTCCAAGTTATGTGTTAGCCATCAACTTTGCTCAACTAATAAGGTGGAGGCAGGAAAATAAAATCAAATAGCAGTCACTTTGGGAATGTTATTGCAATGCATGATAACCCAGTGGAAGAAGGATTTGGAACAAATTGGAACCTATTAATGGGGGATGGAATTGGTGGGGGGGCTGTGGGACAACCCATTCCTAGTGTGAAAGATAACAGCAGCCAAGAAGAGAATGTGGGAAATCGGTAGATTGTTATAGTGGGATCAGATTATTGATAGGAAAGCAAGGCATGGAATGAGATTTTCCCATTGCAGGTCCTTTCAGGAGAAGAAAGGGAAGCACACTATTCCGATATTCCTGAATCACAGGGGTCAGCCTTTTGGAAACTGTTGTATTATAAGAGTAGAAGAATAAGCAAAAAGAGGACTAATGGAAGAAAAGCACCTTGGGATATGCGGGCTGTCATTTATGGTTTGGCAGAGCCAAGAGGTCGGCGTACAGGTTGCATTTTCAATGGAGAAGGGTAGAAAGATGCAGCCGGAGGAGATACAATGGAAACAGGTCTGGAGAAAGAGCCAACTTCTGAATAAATGCCCAGTTTGTGGGACCAACATATCTAGTATGCCACCCCTTTTCAGGTTATCTGCAAGTGGGGTCTGCCATGAAGATGAGTATTTGCGATGAGGAGCTGGAGAGGCAGGGATTTTGCATATGTTTTGGGGAAGTGCTTGACAACATGCAAGATGGAAGCAGATGGACACAATCATTTCTACAACTAATCCCAGAGAGCCACATGCTCTAGAGATATAAACCTCACCACAATGATAAATAGGACATGCTGGAGGGATAGATTCCTATCCCAGAGACTCCCCATGCTTTGGAACAGGATTCCAATATACATCAGGCAGAGCCCCTCACTAACACTCTTCAAGAGAAACCTTGATGGGTGGATGGGAAACAGAAAATTTACTCCGGGGATCACTGCACTGGCTCTGCTGGATAGTGGTGCAGGGAACTAATGGCTCTGCTGGACAGTGGCACAGGGAATTGATGGCTCTGCTGGACAGAGGCACAGGGAACTAATCTAAGGGGGTGGCAAAAGCCAACACATTCTGGCTAGGTTTATAAATGCTCTTGGGCAGATAGCCTAGTACTTATCTATGAACCTATGAACCTATGGTAAAAAAACAATTTCTTGGCTTAGGGATGCAGACTGAAATTGCAATATAAGCTGCAGGGGAGATACAGGTGTTAATGGTATTGTCCTCATTGGTAACAACTAGTTTACATAGGGAATAGAATTGTCTAATTCACAAGCCAGTGCCAAATATTTATAAAGAGCTGTATGCCTTGTTTAGGAAATTAGTGAGATACTTTAAGTTAAACCCCCATCAGATAATGGGAGCTGAAAGGGCATTGGTCTAACTGAGTTGCTTTACCTAGATGTTTTGATTGTTTCACAGTTATACTGTATTATTATTATACAAAGATGTATTTATCATATTGCCTTGAGGATATGGATTTAGATGTGCATTCTCATGTTAACTGTCTATATGGGTGATGTGGGTTATTCATGATTAGTAAACAAAAAATTGCATGTATTTAATGCATGACCTTCAGGGTTATTATTGAAATAAAGATAGCGACATTACAGCGCAGAACCAGAAGCACATATAAACAATTTAAAAAGTAAGGATTTCATAACTGAATTATATTTACTGTGCTGAAGAACTGTAAAACTATTACCTTAAGAGAAAAAAAAAACAATGTTACAATGGAATTTGGTAAAACCAAGCTTGCTAATAATAGTTCCATGTCTAATTCCCTTACATGGTAGCTGGGCTTAGTTATAGGTTCATAGGTTCATAGGTTCGTACTAGGCTATCTGCCCTAGGGCATTTATAAGCCTAGCCAGAGTGTATGTGGCTTACACCACCCCTTAGGATGAGAATACTATGCCCTTTTAGGGTTTAGTTTACTATGCCTCTGTCTAGTAGTGACAAAGAGATGACCCCCGGGGTAAACCTACGATCTCCCATCCACTCGTCGAGATTTCTCTTGAATAGAGTCAGTGAGGGGCTCTGCCTAACATAGACTGGGATTCTGTTCCAGAGTGTAGGGAGCCTCTGGGTTATGAATCTGTCCCTCCAGCACGTTCTATTTATTTCTGTGTTGAGGTTTAAGTCACTTGTTCTCGTGGCTCTGATGGATTTGGATTTTCTGAGGTGGAGCATGTCCATTAATTCAGGATTGGACATGGCCTTGTATGTCAGGCACAGACCTGAGGGTGTGAACTACATTACATTATTCATTCTTGTACTGAAAGTTTGAAAGATGTCAGAACATGTGAAGGTATGAGGCTGAGCTCAATGCTGGTCTGACACAGAGACCAAAATTATGGTCTGTCTTCTATGGGGAGTCATACATGGAGAAAACTTACTCATGTGTATGGGGCATGGAGTGGAAAAAATTGCCATGGTTGAGGCGGGGCCTGAATGGCTAACTGAAAGCAGCAGTATTTCAGAGCTCCATATAACTAGTTAAATAAGACAGGAAAAAATATTCTTTTTTTTTTCTTCAAAGTATAAAATCTTATACATAAAGGACTAATTTACATAATTAGAAACTTTGGTGAAGTTTTACAAATAATTTCCTGTCAAAAAGCTTGGAGATATATTCACTTGTTAAAATGAGCAACTCAAAGAATTCTCACCAGGATGCTGCCTTAAAGAAGGAACTACAACAGATGGCATCTACCCTGCAGGAGTTGTCTTTGAAGATGGATGATTTTAAAGAGTATCTGGAAAATCTTAAAACAAGCAGTCAAAAACAGGCGAACACCATCAAGGAAATGCTACAACACCAGACAAGAATAACAAGAATAGAGGTTTCTCTAAATGACTTAGAAAGCAGACTTAAGGAAGAGGAAACACAGAAAGAACTGACTCTTAAACAAAACACTTGGTTGGTTAATAAAGTAGATGACTTGGAAAATAGGGAAAGGAGAAATAACATCAGGATTTTTGGATTACCTGAAAACACAGAAGGTGAGGATATTATTTCCTTTTTATCAAGCTGGATCCCTGACTTTTTAAATTTAAAAGAAGGACTTTCCTTTGGCATTGAAAGGGCACACAGAGCTCTTGGGAAACCTGCCACTAACTCAAACTCTCCTCCTAGGTCAGTAATTATCAAATTTCTTTCATACTTGGACAATGAACTGATTTTAAGATCTGCTTGGAGGAAGGCACCTCTAAAATATAAACACAGCCTGATAAGATTTGATAATGACTATTCATCTAAAATAATGGGACAAAGGAAAAAAGTGTGGTCAATGATAAAGTTTCTGAAACAAAATAACATCAAGGCACAACTTGCATATCCAGCTAAGATAAGAAAACTATATGCCAACGAGATGAGGACTTTTATTGACTTAGAGGAAGCCTTTTCATTTATTAAAACTAATAATGTGATTACTTTACCAGAAGATATGGATTGAATGTCACCTTCTCTCAAGAGAACAAAAGAAACAAAATTAGAGAGTGGGAATCTGACTCATTAGACTTGCAAACCAGTCTCTTGACAGCAAAATCTAAAAAAAAAATCAGAATTGTCCAGAAGTCAAAAAAGAAATAGAGGAATTAAATAAAAAAATATAATGAAATTCTAACACACAAAACTTGTCTAGCCTTGGAAAAATTAAAAATAAACTCATTAGCCACCTTCCCTAGATATCTACATAACTTATCTACAAGAATTAAAATACAATCTAAAGCAAATAACATTAGTAGTATATATCATGACAAGAAAGGGAAAAAAGTATCAGATATAGGAGGCATCCTTGAAGCATTTTGGTTCCATTATATGGAATAATTCAAAAAAGAAGATTTAGATACCAACCAAATAAACTTAGATACAAACCTTATCAATATAAAAAAAAAAATCCCGAAAACTTAAAACTAGACCTACAAAAACCTATATCCTACAAAGAAATTGTTGACAAGATAAAAGAAAGTAAATCTAAGAAAGCTCCAGGGATAGAGGGTATAATTACAGACATTTAAAAACTCTTCCCTTCAACAGTAATCTCCCTTTTTCATAAAACTTTGCTAGAAGTCCAGTCCGAAGCAAAAATACCACCCTCATGGAAATATTCTCTCATAACACCAATTCTAAAAGATAATAAACCATCAGACCTTTGTACCTCATACAGACCTATATCATTACTGAATAATGATTACAAAATATTTATGTCAATACTAGCTAACAGAACGAAAATCCCACTTTCAAAGACAAGTAATAATGATCAAACTGGATTTTTATATAACAGGCACACACATGATAATATTAAAAGGATACTTACTCTTATAAATTATGTGAATAAAAAAGATAGGGACACACGTGTAATCAGATTAGACATAGAAAACGCCTTTGATTCCCTCAACTGGGAATATCTATTTAAAACTTTAGCATTATTTGAAATTCCTCCTCCCTTCATCTTATTACTAAAAACATATATATTAATAACTTAGCCTACATTAAATTAGGTCCTTTCACCTCAGAATCTATCCTTATAACAAAAGGTACTAAACAATGATGCCCCCTTTCTCCTATTTTATTTGCTTTGGCTATAGAAAGACTTGCAGAAATAATATGCAATAATCCAAGAATAAAAGGAATAGAAGTCTATGACCAGTACATATCTAAAATAATGCTTTTTGCTGATGATATTTTATTAACCCTATTAAACTCCAGAAAGTCATTAGGAGAGCTAGAAGAAGTAATGGAGAAATTTTATAAGATTTCAGGTCTACACTTTAATAGATCAAAATCAAAATTTCTATTTTTAAATAAGATAAAAGAACTACAAGTTACAGATAAACCCATCATAGGAAAATAAGAACTTATGCTAAATTATTTAGGAATAGTGTTATGCAAAAATATAAATGAAACAATATTAATACGTTATAAAAACATTATCGAAATAATAAAAAATATAGAAAAGTGGAACAAAATTATATTAACTTTTGAAGACAGATTGCAATTAATAAAAATGGCCTTATTGCCAAAATACTATATGTATCATTAGCAATACAGTGAATTCCTGAAAGATGCATTCTTAAAGAAATAAACTCATGTTTAATAAAATGTTTATTGTATCCCAAACAGAATAGAGTTGCTCTAACTCATCACATTAGACCCTGGAAACAAGGAGGATTGAACTTCCCAGAAATAGAAACATATATAAAAGCATCTGTGTTTAAAACTACAATAGACTGGATAAACCCAAATTATTTTGCCAACTGGAAATAATTAACAACAGCTATATTAACAAATTAATTTAATCTGTTAAAAAAATTTTAATAGTAGACAAATCAAACAAACCCTGGTACAGAATATGCATAATTATACAATATAATATAACAAAACCTTCTAAAACAACACTGATTAATCATTACATCAATTCCATTAGGAAACTTATTAGTGCAAACATAGAGCTAAAACTTTGGTTTGACCTTTTAACCCCATTTACCATCACTAAGATCTTTCCTCACAAAATATATAGGGAAACAATAACCTCCGGGGATCAAAATGGATTCTTATGCTGGTTTCAATGTGTAAATAAATTAAATGTTTTACATATACATATGATAAAAACTGCTTACACTATTCCAACACAGGACTGATTAACCTTACAAAGCATTCTAATGTACACTCAAGATTTATGCAGATTAAGTAATAATTCCTCATTTAAAGATATTACAAATCTAATACGTTTTCTGTATGAATTTATATACAATAGTTTTGAAAAGAAAAATTCCATTTCAAATCTATATAAAGAGTTAATAACATATAAAACAATTCCCAAAACCATCATACTGGCAGTTCTTAACAAAATGTCAGTCATTGCAGTTAACAGAAGAAATTAAAACTAACATCTTACTATCAGTTAATTACACCTCTAACACACAGTACTGGAAAATATTTAACTGGAAATACTAACATAGAGCATTTTTAACACCAGATAGAATTAAAAAGATCACTACTACTACAAATGTTTTTGCTGGAGGTGTGAAAAGTCAAATAAAGCCGACTGGATTCATATTTTTATGAATGTAATAAAATTAAATCATATTGAATGGAATCAATCATTTTTTACAAACTTTATTTAATGAATCCTTTACATTAAATAAAGTATTGATAATTCTAAATGCAAATGAAGGTCCCTACCTAAATAAGACAAATATGTATTTGTTATGGACAATACTTGCTGTATCTAGTAAATGCGTAACCAGAAGGTGGAATTCAAATACACCCCCAACCTTGGAAGAAAATTACACTTTACTGAAGACAACTGCATTGATGGAAATAAAAATCAAAGAACTACGAATCTATCCCAGGCCATTGGTAAATAATCCTTGAAAGAAAGTTCTATCTTTGTTGGACACTCTGCAATAATCAGTATTGTATCTCTGAAAACTGATCTGTTAATTCTATATTTAATAACATGCAGTGTATATAATTGAAAGTCAGGCTACTGTAAATATTGTATATAGTTGTTTAAAGTGATATTTAAAAAATATTATGTAAATGTTATTTTAATTGAAAATAAAAAAAATATTTGAGAAAGGAAAAAATTGACATCTGGTAAGAATTGGGTGAGCACCTGTCATCCCTGACAAGGATCACCCACTCTGTCCAACAATTGGTGCCACAGTACAGTTACCTGCAGAAGCTTAGGCCTGATGGGGTAGATTCCTACAGTAAGTATTTTTACATTGTTTAAACATTCTCAAAAATATATTTAAAGAATGTACTATATAAATATTGCATAAAATCAAGAAGAAATGTATGTGTACTTGTGAATATGTAATCCCAAATGTACAAGTAGGCAAAAATATATCTAAAAATGGAAACAGGAAGTTTATGTGCGGATATAGTTTTGGGAATAAATACAAATGCATGTGTATGAGTAAAAAATATGTATGCAAGTGTACATATATAAACGTGTAAAATACATATATATAAACATGGAAATGTGTAGAAATCTAGAGGTATGTCTGTATTGACAAAAAGACCATATTTGCATTGCCGCATAATTTTATATAATGTATGTATCAGTTTAGTAATTATTTGTACTACAGTCAGACAATTTTTAGAACAATGTTGGTTTGTGTAGGCTAAAAAACATGTTTTATTTATCATTTGTTAACCAGGAAAGTCTGACTTGGAACAAAGTCAATTTTCAGTGGAGGCCCAGGAAGAAATGTTCCAGATGCATGTTTTTGTAACACGGGAAGAAACCAGAGCACTCAGAGGAAACCCACACAAATGCAGGGAGGACATGCAGACTCCACAATGAAGGCACCTTAGCTGAGAATCAAACCAGAGAACCTCATGCTGTGTCCAATGCTACCACTGCACCACTGCACTGTCCAGTGATATAAAATGATAATTTTACAAGACATTCATTGCTTCCAAAACATTAAGTGCATGGACAAGATGGCTGAGCTAAGTTAGCCACAGCACCTATGGTAGGGTGAAGTTGGGGGTTGAGGTCGGTGTGGGGGTTAACATAATAAGTGTATAATCAGCATAGTTGATGATGAGAAATGCACTGTTTGGGAAATGTAAAACTAATCTTCCTTTCATTGAATTCATTAATTAATCAAAACATGTCTATAAAAAAGAATTGGCAACTGCCAAAATGAGAACTTTGAATATTACTCACCAGTTTAGATCTTGGTCATTTATGTTATAACTTTTAATGATTTAGTTTTCTATGTTTGATTTTGTTGTGGACATCTGTAAATGTACTCCTACCAAGTACTGGACCCAGGACCCTCTGCATCAAAGTCAGAGCAATGCACCACTAGGCCAAGTCAGCTATTTTAGTTATGTTTTTGTTCATTTATCTTTAAATAATTTTGTACAATCTTTTTTCTTAAATTAATAAAAATTTGTTTAAAAAAATAAATGCACTGTAAACATTTCAATATAATGCTGTTATGTACGTACATTTATTGCACAGCAAATTTTCAAAGCATACATTTCCATCTAAGCAAGTGAGAAAAGTAAGTACAAAAACTGTTTTCACTATCGACCTATTAGCCTGATGAGCCTGGTCTGCAAGGCCATGGAATGTATCATCATGGAACTCATAAACAAAGACATTGGTAACCTCCAAACTCTGGATTCCACCCAGTTCGGGTTTGTGAAAGGCAGATCATGTCTCCTGAACCTGGTCGACTTCTTTGAGGCAGTTACCAAAGCCGTAGATAAGGGTAAGGTGGTTCACACAGCCTATCTTGACCTTGCCAAGACTTTCAACACCGTCCCCCATTCTGCAATTATAGCTAAACTCACTAAACTAGATATAAATCCCTATGTCACAAGATGGGTTGCCAACTGGCTCAATGACAGAACCCACACTGTAAAAGTTGCAGACTCCAAATCTGACCTCAAATCAGTGACAAGTGGAGTACCACAGGGTTCCGTCCTGGGACCTCTCCTGTTTGGTATCCACTTCTCTGAAGTACAGGCTAACATAGAAGGCCTCTGGCTAATGAAGTTCACAGATGACTGCAAACTAGGAGCCATAGTCAAGTCCCCAAATTATGTGGACATTCTACAGAAGGGCCTCACCAAGACAGATGCTTGGTGTCAGAGCCATGGCCTCAAGCTCAATGTCAAAAAGTGCAGTGTCATCACCTTTGGTAAAAACTCTGTACCCACAAACTACCACATAGGCAGCAATCTACTTAACACCGACTGTGTGATAAGAGACCTTGGGACACAGATGGACAGTAGTCTCTCCTTTGATAATCACATCGCCACAGTAGTCAGGAAGTCCTTCTATGTGGCACACCTCATCATAAAAGGGTTCTCATCCAGGAAAAAAAGAGGTCATTGTTCCCCTCTACTCAACATTCATTAGACCCATTATAGAGTACAACGCCCCTTTTGGAATGTACCTCACAAGACATCTGCTGCAGCTGGAAAGGCCAAAGAAGTACATCACAAAGAGGATTACTGGCCTCAAACAAATGCCCTACACTGACCACCTTAAAAAACTCCAGCTTTACTCCATAGCATATCGCCTACTCCAAGGTGATCTCTGCCTAACATATAAAGCTATGTCAAACCCAGAGCTGTTGGACATGCTACACCTAAAGAAATCCCAATCTCTTCAAGCTATACACTCTAGGGACCTAAACCTTGTCACCACAATAAGCAGGACATGCTGGAGGGATAGATTCCTGTCCCAGAGACTTCCCATACTCTAGAACAGGCTACCCATCTATGTCAAGCAGAGTTCTTCATAGCACTCTTTCAGAAAAATCTTGATGAGTGGATGGGAAATAGGAAATACACCCCAGGGATCACTTCTGTGTCTCTGTTCAACAGTGGCACAGGAAAATAACTTTCTTGGGTGGTGTAAGCCAGGGAACTTTGTTGGCTAGGCTTACGTAGGCCCTTGGTCCAATAACCTAGTACCTACCTATGAACCTATATTGGACTGGAAGGATGTTATAACTTCCTTTCAGTTATTACATTTTATGTGTGTATACAGCTGGTGTATCATTTGTCTCTGAGTGAAATGTAAAAGTATGTTGCATAAAGCAATTCACGCTACATTACTTAAAAATGCAAGTAAAGTATGGAAGACATAGTGGAAAGCAGAAATTACAATGGAAATGTTTGCATAGGTTGCAGGAAATGCCCATCATCTAAAGAGACAAGCTGTATACCAACAAAAAATGTAACAATCAGAAGGAAGTCTCTAGCTTGAGACATAATCAAAATGTATTTAGGAACCAACTGCTTCCCTTACAAAGTCCAAGTAAACTTTATTGTTATTCAGAAATCACACAAGTGCAAAAACTGAATGAAATTCTGAGTCTCCAGATACAATGTGCAGACAACATATAGACTATTTTCAAAGACATTTACACATATAACACCTAGCTATTACATCACAGACATGCAGGTAGACAGACTAATATTGCACATAATTAGAAATACATTTCAACACTTTTCAAACTGAACTCTTACTTGAGTGGGACTTTAGTATTGCAGAGGTACTTGGCTAAGACACTGAACCGATACTTGCACAAAAAGAGACATTTGGGTATTGCACTGTGAACATTACAGTATTGCACTATGGACCTTAAGAGTATTGCACTATGGTTAATTAACAAATTTGCAACATGTATTGAACTGAAAGAAGAGATATTTTTTTCTGCAGCTAAGGATTATGCTACTATTGTGTACTGAAAGCACTGTATTTCTTTTGTATCCTGTGTAAAATAAAATATCTCTTAATATCTGTAATAAGCTTACTGTATAGTAGTAATATTACAGTTGTAGCAAAGTGGTTATATTACAATTGTAGCATAATCCATTTCAGCAGTTGGGCAGCACTGGGGGTGGGGGGGTAGCTGCCTCTTGTTCTAAACAAGAAACCTATACTAGCTGAATTCTACTAATTCCTTACACCTGGTATACATTAATTAGAAAAAAAAAAACACTAGTCTGCTGAAATGAATAGCAGACTATAGTATTCAGAAGTGTAGCTAGTTCAACCACGCACTGGGTCAGTATTATGAACCAGCTCCCCACCCACTCAGTGCAACATAAATAAATAAATTACTTTAATAAGCCGATCGCAATGTGGTAAGCGTATTACAGGTATTAAGAGATATTTTATTTTACACAGAAAATGAAAGAAATATAGTCCTTTCAGTGCACAATTGTAGCATAATCAATATCAGCAAGAAATTTCAGATTTATTACTACCATATGATCATAGGAAGTTACTACGGTATTGGCCCTGAGGCCCTTATAAGCCTAGCCAAGAGTTTAACCCATGTTTAGGCAAGTAAGCATCCAAATCCCCTGTCCAGCAGGGAAACAGGTGGAATCCCAGGGGTATGTTTTCTGTTTTCCATCCAGTTATCCAGGTTGCACTTGAAAAGGGATAATGAGGTACTCTGCTTGATGTGTAGAGGGAGTCATTTCCACATATGGAGAAGTCTCTGGGACACAACTCTGTCCTGCCAGCAAGTCCTATTGATGTCACAGACCAGGTTGAGGTTGCACGTATGAGTTACTTGAGTGGAGCTTGACTTGTGGATATGCAGCAGTCCTATCAAGGCAGGGTTTGAGATTGCTTTGTATGCTAGACAGAGGTCACCTCTGAGTAGTCTGTATGAAAATGAGTAGAGAGACAGGGCTTTTAGCCTGTCTGTGTAGGGTAGATGTTTGAGACCCTAGATTCTTCTGGTGAGGAACCTCTGTGGTCTCTCCAGCTGCTGCATATGCTTTGCGAGGTATATGCCAAAGGGGGCATTGTGCTAAATAATTGGCCTTTTATGGGAGGAATATAGGGATGTTATGACCTCCTTGTCCTGGATGAGATACCTTTAATTATGAGGTGGGCCATGTAGAAAGCTTTCCATATAATGGATGCATGATGGTGGTGATATCAACCTGGGTGCCAAAATCTCTCATGACTGATCGCGTGCTTAGGACATTGTTAATAATGTGATAATATGTGGGGATGTCACTCTCCCCAAAGGGGATGATGATGCATGTTTTGACATTCAGCTTGAGGCCATGTTTCTGGTACCAGTCAATTGTTTGGGTGAGACCCTCTTGGAGGATGTCCACATCACTTGTGCAATTGATGACCATGCCCAGCTTGCTGTCATCTGCAGACTTGGTCAGCCATAGCCCATGGGTTATGGCCTGCATCTCAGAGAATTATATCCCGAATAAAAGAGGCCCCAAGACCAATCCCTGGGGTATGCCACTCATTAAGGGTCTACTGCTTGAGGTGGCTTCCCCTATTTTGATTAGGTAGGTACTATCAGTGATCCAGGTTGCTACCCATCAGATAACATATGGATTGATGCCTAGTTGAGAGAGTTTATCTATTATGCTGGAGTGGGGTATAGTGTCAAAGGCTTTGGCCAGGTCAAGGTAGGTGATGTGCACTATCTTCCCCTTGTCCATGGCTTTGGTGACGGTCTCAAAGAAGTGAACCAGTTTTAACAGATTTAACCTTCCCTTGACAAAGTTAAACTGTGTGGGGTCAACTGTTTGGAGGTTACCAATGTCCCTGTTAATGAGGTCCATGATAATTTGGTCCATGGGCTTGCAGATCAGGCCAGTTAGGCTGATGGGTATATAATTTCCCAGATCCGTGGATGCTCCACCTTTGTTTAAAGGGATGAAAATGGCTGTCCTCCACTCAGCAGGGATGAAGCCAGTACTCAAGGTTTGGTTGAATAGGGTGCCTAATGGTGCTGCAAGTTCCTGCCTGAGTTCATGTAGGATGCATCCTTGGACGTTATCAGGTCCCAATTTTTGCCTTTGAAAGGGCAGTGATGACCTGTTCCCTAGAAATAAGGGGAGGGGGACAGGTAGTGGGGATGTCCTGATTTACTGATGGAGGGGACAGAGGGATGAAATTTTCACTGAATCTGTCAGCCAAAAGCTTGGCTATATCTACAGTATTTGTGTATGTGGTGTCCTTGACCACCAGTTCTGAACAGATCTGGGTGCTTCCTTTGAGACTGTGGATGTTGACATATGGCCTTATGGTTGTATCTAGTAGATGTGGCCAATTTGGACTCGAAGCTGGCTTTAGAGGATTTCACTAGTGGTCTTATTTGCTTGTTCAGGCTAAGGAGAGATTGCTTCAAATTGGGCACCTGCTCCTTCTTGGCCCTGGACAGCAATTTTTTTCATTTTGTTATATAGTTTATTTATTGTAGATGTCCACCAGACAGGTTTACTGTTTCTTGGAGGATGAGTTTGTCCTGTCAGGTATTCCTGATTCCATGCATCTATATAAGTGCTTGTATAGTACTTTGGTGTACATTTGGACATTGATGCCAGTTCTAACAGAGGGGCAAGGGGCTATGAAGCTGTTTATATCATCCCTCAAGAGGTTGTAATCAGCTATGGAGAATTTTTTTGTTTGACCCTAGCTAGAGGGGGGTCAGGGGTGATGCTGACTTTAAAAGTGACTGCATTATGGTTGGATATTACCAGGGAGGATGATACTTTAGGGGTGCTGCAGTGGTTACTCATGTTGGTTAATACCAAATCCAAGATGTTACAACCTCTTGTGGGGGTATTGACAAGCTGTTCCAAGGCATTTACATTGATATAATTGAGGAATCTCTGGGCATTTGCATTCTGGCATGAGTAGTTTTTTCAGTTTATGGTTGGGTAGTTAAAGCCACCCAAGATTAGGGTAAAGGGTTGAATCTTGATAGATTTGAAGAGGTTCAGATAGGTGAAGTGGGCATCCTGAATCAAATTTGGGGGCCTGTAGCTAGCTATGATTTGAATACGGGTCTTGTCAATGGTTAACTGCGCCTGGAGTGTCTCCTGTGCATCATACTGTTTGACCAGCCTGGAGGTTTGTGTGTCTTTAATATATATTGAAACTTCACCTCCTTTGGCTTTGCTGCCCACAGTTTGGGGTCTGAATGTATAATAGGATGAGTAACAAGTAAGGCTGGGGTGCTCTCCACAGCTTTGAACCAGGTTCCTGTGACTGCACAAATGTCAGCATCTTCCAGGGTTAAAAATGCTCCAATTAGTGTAATTTCATGTTTAGACTCCTAGTGTTTAGCAGCATGGCCTTTAATTTGCTTTTTGTTTAAATTTTTATGTTGGTTTTATTGACCTCAGGACTTTTCCCCTAAAAAATGCACTGCAGGGGTAAGATTTACCTCTGCCAGAAGCCTGAAACTCAAGTGAGAAAGATGCAGGCCATCTCTAGCAAAGCATTGTTGTCTGTCAATCATATCTTCCGAGGCTGTCAGGTACTGGATCTCCCTGGAATGACACCAGAAGCTAAGCCAATTGTTAAAGTCAATCATTTTCTGTTTGTATTGAGGCATCATTCTGGGTGATGGTAGAATGCTGCTTAAGGCTAAGGAGATACCTGCCTGGGACACATATTCAGTGAGCTCAGTCATGTCTCTCTTTGTATAGTCCAGAGAGGTACATCTCAAGTCATTCACACCAACATGGATTATGACAGCGTCATAGCAGTACCTGTTGTTGAGAGACTTGAGTGCATGTGTGATATGGCAGATTCTGGCACCTGACAGACAACTAACCGTGACTTTCTCCTTATCCAGGCTGGTGAGGGGCACATCTGTGTTTCTCACAATGGAGTCTCCTATGACTAATATGTTGGGTTTATGATTAGGCCTTTGTGGTTGCGAGACACTGTTGCATGGACTATGCATGGTATGTGGTATGGAGGGTTGTCGATTTTGTGTAGTTTTTGCCTTTGAGATCTCCTTTGTTTGGGTATGGTTTTATTGAGGACCTCCACATATATGGGGGTGTGGTGTGTATTTGTGGGTGGTGTTGAGGTGCAGTGCTTGTGATGATAACCTTGATTGGGCGGATGGGAGGGTTGATTGGGAGGGGTGTCTAATAGTTAAGGTGTTTGCCTTACAAATACAAGGGCAGGGTTTGAGTCTCACAAGGGTAATTGGCTAGGCTTAAAATGGCTCACAAGGGAGTTAGCTTAGTACTTACATATGAACCTATGAACTTATAAACCTTCTCAGTCCCAGATATACTGGCTTGTGAGGGAGAGAACATAGAGTCTAGGTTCTTAATGCAATTGCATCTCTCACAAATTGTGTTCCTAGGTGGTAATAGTAGATGGTTGCCCATGTACATGAGGCAGCTGCTACACTGTCTCAGGATGCCCCTATCAACCAGGCTGAGAAGTGAAACTGTAGGAAATTGTTCATTCATATTTGTCAGAATCTGAGGGAGAGTCGCCATGGAGAGCTAAGGGGTAGGCTTAAAGCCCAAGTTCTTAAACCAAAACTAAGAGGCTTAGAATAATATAATTTAAACATGGTAAAAACAAGTAGTAATAAATGCAGCAGAAAAGATGCAGCTGAACACTTTAGAGAACAAGTAGCTGAAAAAGCAAGTTGAAGTGATAGCACAGGAAACACAAATACTGAAAAAGTAGCTGAAATATATATTTTTTTGTAGAGTGGGAAGGGAGAAAGGAGGAACAGAAGATAATTCAAGGTTAAGAAACTAAGGGGTTGGCCTTCCCAAATGTTCTTTCTGTATTAAGTAGAATGAGCTAATGAGACTGGACTGGGAGGAGTGTCCCAGATCAAATTTGTAGTTGGGGAGGGCAACTGCATAGCCAAGTTTAAGACCAAGACAACAATAGGGAGGAAGGATGGGAACTATACTACATCTACTAGCCACACTATTCTAGGCAGACAACTCTACAGAAATGTTTATCACAGCAGGAAAGCAGCAGTGAGACACTAAGTGAAAATTATAAACAGAAAAAGGAGCAAGGATACTCTAGAGAATGCTTTTAAGTGCAGACAAATCAGTTATATGATATACTCCTTGGCAGTAAATCAGAACAACAGCAGACGATTAACAAATGAAGAAAATATCCAATTAATACCTTTCACACAATGAGACTTAGCTAAAAATGCTTAAAAAGTGAGGCAGACAATTGCAGTACAACAGTGCAGATTAGTTTATAGCAATAAAATACTGTAAAAAATAGGCAGCAAACAAAAAGTGCAATAAATGGTAAGAATAAGCAAGAAAACAGCATACTTATTGTTATATATCACAGATCAGAGTTGTGGTCACTGCCTTTCCTCCAGTCAGCTCAGTGAAAAACATATTTAACACCTTTATCTTTTTTAAAAATGAATAAAAATAGCTGCTCTGAGCACTGATTTCATTAAAAACATCAGACTGTTTGTGCACAGTCGCATTCATTCATAATATTGAAAAACTTATATGAAAGCCTATATTTTCATATAGTACTTTGCTCATACTTCAGGATTAACTTCAGCAAATTTACACATCTGATGAAAGTGGGCATTTTTGTAAAAAAATGTTTTCACATTTACTTAGTCAGTGCCAATAACCTGTGATCACTGAATTTGCATATGAGTGTAGTGATGCTTTTTGTAAATAACCACTAGAAAAGAACGAATCTCAAGACTATGAATATCACCCTTGTAATTCAGTTACCTCTCCTCCTTGTACCAAGTTATTTTTCTATCATTTGCCTGTTCCTTTCTTCTGTCTATATCCAATGTAATAATTTACTCTCCCTTCAATAGATATCCTGGAGACATAGTTAACTGTAGCTACATGCATCATGACTCACATTCAATATCCAGGTACATTTAAGCCTTATGCAGAGTGGGGCTAACAGTAGTGCAGCACTGGGGGGTAGCTGCCTCTTGTTTTAAACAAGAAACCTATACTAGCTGTACTATACTAGCTGAATTCTACTCATTCCTTACAACTGGTATACATTAATTAGAAAAAAATCACAACTCTGCTGAAATGAATATCAGACTATAACATTCATAAGTGTAGGTAGTTCAACCATGCACTGAGTCAGTACTATGAACCAGTGCACCACCCCCTCAGAGCAAAATAAATAAATAAATAACTTCACTTTAATAAGTTGATCACTATGTGGTAAGCTTATTAGAGTTAGATCTATGCTCCCCCTGCAGTGAAGACAAAAAAAAAATGGAATTCCTTCTACTGGCACACCAACCGGGTAGCCAGATGGATGATGCCCCCTTTCTCCTGCCACCAGCCATTCAGGTCCTGTTTCTGTGCCCTGCCCCAACCTTCCTTCAACATATTATATTAAAAAAAAGTTTTCTTCTTTCAATCTTTAGCAAACTGTTTGCTACAAATGCAGCAAAAAGGTTACAGTAGTCTATATCCAGTGTGAATGTTTTAGTAAAACAAAAAAAAAATCTGCTCTTTAAACTGTAGCAGACTACTGTACTGAATGCATGCAAACAGTTGTTACAGTTTAAACCTTGCCTGCAGAGAGTGCAATGGTGCTCATGTTTTAGATTTAAAAAAAATTATTTAAACTGTAGTAAACTGCTTGCTACAAATTTAGTAAACAGTTGTTCCAGTTTATACCCTGCTTGCAAAGAGCGCTACAGTGCTCAGGTTTTAGTTCAAAAAAAGAACATTTTTTTTAAACTGTAGCAAAAAGCAATTACAGTTTTTGAATGCCATTGTTACATTAAAGAAAGATCAGGATTAGCTGATTACACCCCCAACACTTTGCACCCCAGGAAATTACTCCTCTCACCCCACCCTAGGTATGCTAGTGATAGTATTTTCCATGAAATGTACATTTAATAAGTCATTTCTGAGAGATATTAACTTAAATAATTTTCCCATTTTCTTTCATATTCTTTATCTTTGTTGTTACTAACAGAATATTTATTTCTGGTCATCATGTATTATTCTTTGGTGCCAGAGGTGTGGATTTAAAGCTTGTACCATGACATATTTTTGGTGGCAGTGAACAGTATTTGTACACACATTTCTCTCAGCTGTTAGCTTGACCGAAATCTACAGTGTTTGTAATAATGAACATTTGCTGAACAGTCTCTGAAACTTTAGAAAAAAAAAGCTGGTGGGTATTTATGTCATGATTAAGAGATGGGACAGACATTTGGAATACGGTCCAGGTTTACTGTATGTCCTTTTCTGCTGTACAATTAGTAGGTGAATTATGGTTTCACAGTCTCACATAGATGCTCCACTATTTGCTATAGTACATTTGGATTAAGTTTATATTTTACTAATTAAATCATGACCCTTTAAGTAGCACTTTAGCTTCATACTGTAAAACTCAAAAAAATGCATTGTACAAAATTCTGACCTGTTACATTATGTATGTCAATAAATGAATTTGTGATATCCTCAAAAGCAAGCCAATTTATAAAATGAATTAATTGCTTAATGAAGTAGATATTTAATTAAATTAATGAATACTTGAAGTAAGACATTAGATTCTCCCTGCAAAACTGAAAACAAAATTGTATTGCAAACAAGATAGAGCTGCTTTCATGTTTGTAACGTTACTTTAATTAATGATGCCCCAGTAAACCCCATAACCAAGATGTAATAGCAGTTGAACGCATAGTATAGTGGGGAACTTTCTGAATTATTTAACTGCTCCTCTGACTTCTTTTTGCAGCCTAAGAAAACCAGTTCATCTGTAAAATGAGTATTAGTTGTGTTTGCAAAAAGAGATTTGAAATGGAATTTGAAAACTTATATGCAAATTAACTATTCAGTTCCCGTCATACCTCCAAACTGTCCAGATTTTTGCAGAATGTCCAGATTATTGACTCACATATGTAGTCTGTCCCTTATAAAATTTGTGATTTTCTGACAAATTACTGAGGACTACAGGCACTAAAAAATTACACATCTGAGTTTCAGACTTCACATCCTTCAGAAAATGAATGCTAACACACACATATCCTGTTATTTTAGCAACTTTCCTAGTTTATAAAAGCAATATTTATATTCTGACCCTATTTCAGGCCTTTGTCCACCCATTATTTTAGCTTTTGTTCAGACTAAGAGGTTGAGAGGTATGTTTCCAGTATGCGTAAGTTTACTTGTGTGGGCCTTTAGTTTGCTGAATCAGTAGCAGTAAGTCAGCATGCCAGAGGACAGTATTGAACCTCTATCATTTTCAGTAGTAATAACTCCTCTGACACATATGTATTCATATCTATATAATTGTTAGATGATCACTTTGCACACCCACTGTATATGAATGTTATTACACAGTCATTACCATTAATACAATTTGTTGCACTTATCTGTGATGGCAGCTTGCATCTGTATCCTTTCATGATGCTTGCTACTTTGATGCATGATCCCAAAACTCTGTTCATTTCTGCTGTAATAAAACTAGAAGTGGTCGCCCCAGCAAACCACTAAAACAACATTTACATATTATAGGTTCATAGGTTCATACTAGGCTATCTGCCCTAGGGCATTTATAAGCCTAGCCAGAGTGTGTGTGGCTTTCACCACCCCTTAGGATGAGAATACTATACCCATTAGTTTGCTGTGCCTCTGTCCAGCAGTGATACAGAGATGATTCCCGGGGTAAACCTACGATCTCCCATCCACTCGTCAAGATTTCTCTTGAACAGAGTCAGTGAGGGGCTCTGCCTCACATGGACTGGGATTCTGTTCCATAGTGTAGGGAGTCTCTGGGTGATGAATCTGTCCCTCCAGCACGTCCTATTTATATCCGTGTTGAGGTTTACATCTCTTGCTCTCGTGGCTCTGGTGGATTTGGATTTTTTGAGGTGGAGCATGTCCATTAATTCCGGGTTGGACATGGCCTTGTATGTCAGGCACAGATCACCTCTGAGCAGACGGTATGCGACTGAATAGAGCTGGAGTTTCTTCAGTTGGGCATCGTATGACATATGTTTGAGCCCCTTTATCCTTTTGGTGAGGAACTTTTGGGGTCTTTCCAACTGCTGCAGGTGTCGGGTAAGGTACATTCCGAATGGGGCGTTGTACTCAATCATTGGTCTGATAAGTGAAGAGTACAGGGGTACAATGACCTCTCCTGATCTGGATGTGAATCCCTTCATGATCAGGTGGGCAATGTAGAAGGTCTTCCTAACCACTTTGGCAATGTGAGTGTCAAAAGAGAGGTTACTGTCAACTTGGGTCCCCAGGTCCCTGATAACTTCTTCCATGTTTAATGGATTACCACCTATGTGGTAATTAGGGGTTACCTTGTTTTTCCCAAAGGGTATGACTATACATTTTTTGGCATTTAGCTTAAGGCCATGGCTCTGGCACCAGTTATCCATTTCTATGAGACCTTTCTGGAGGATGTCTGTGTCTGATGGAGTGTCAATTATGGTGCCCAGTTTGCAGTCATCTGCAAATTTTGTCAGCCACAATCCCCCTATGTTTGCCTGCACTTCAGAAAAATAAATGCCGAACAAGAGGGGGCCCAGGACTGAGCCCTGTGGGACACCGCTCATGACCGGCTTAGTGTCTGACATGGCACCAGCAACTCTAACCCTGTGTGTTCTGTCCTTGAGCCAGTTTACAACCCATCTTGTGACATATGGGTTTACATCTAAGCTGGTGAGCTTT
This sequence comes from Protopterus annectens, assembly GCF_019279795.1. Taxonomy (NCBI): domain Eukaryota; kingdom Metazoa; phylum Chordata; order Ceratodontiformes; family Protopteridae; genus Protopterus; species Protopterus annectens. The sequence goes on from NC_056726.1 coordinate 1,470,468,996, forward strand.
TCTATGATGCCCGAGTGGGGTATTGTGTCGAATGCTTTTGCTAGGTCAAGGTAGGCTGTGTGAACTGCCTTACCCTCATCAATGGCCTTAGTGACTGTTTTGAAAAAGTCGACCAAGTTCAAGAGGCAGGATCTGCCCTTGACAAAGCCAAATTGGGTAGGATCCAGTGTCTGTAGGTCCCCAATGTCTTTATTTATGAGTTCCATTATGATCCTCTCCATAGCTTTGCAGACAAGGCTCGTCAAGCTTATGGGGCGGTAATTTCAAGGGTCCGTAGAAGCACCGCCTTTGTGGAGTGGGAACACAGTTGCCGTACGCCATTCTTTGGAGTGCGTATCCTGTAGTAAGGCTAAGATTAAACAGCAGCCTTATGTGTGGGTTTAGTTCCTCATTGAGTTCGTGTAGCACACAGCCAGGGACACCGTCCGGTCCCATTGATGCTGTGTTTTTTGCTTTAGAGAGAGCAGTTCTCACCTGGGCATCTGAGATGTTTGGGAGGCTAGACTCTGGTGGGATAGATATTTCTCCTTTTGGGGAGAAATTTGCACTGAACCTGTCTGCCAGTATGTTGGCAATGTCTGTGGGTTCAGTGATTTTTTATCATTTTGGACTAATTCTGAGCATATCTGGGAGTTTCCACCCAGGTTTCTAACATAGCTAAAGAAGGCTTTATGATTGTCTTTTGTGTCATTAGCGATTTTTCTCTCAAAGTTGGCCTTGGATGATTTTATGAGTGATCGTAGTTTTTGCTAGTATTGATCAGAGATGCCTTCCCATTTAGGGATTTTGCTCTGTCATGTAGTAGCTTTCTCCTCTTGTTGTAGAGTTTGTTTATGGCTGGAGTCCACCAGACCGGGCGCCTGCCTTTGGTGGAAAAGGTCTTGATTTTATTAGGGATTGCTTGATCCATACATTCCTGGAGGTGCTCGTAGAAGGCATTTGTAAGGGTTTCAGCAGTGTGGGTTGTGGTTTCCACTGGCTCGGGGGCCTTGAAGGATACCACTCCAGTCTTAAGAAGTGTGAAGTTTGCTTTTGAGAAGTTCTTCACTGTGGTCTTTTTTGCAGGGGGTGGGGGCGGGATGTGGATCTCCAGTGAGATTAATTTATGGTCTGATCTCACCAATGAGGGATATACTTCCGGTGTGGAGCATTTTGTCCCCATGTTTGTGATGATCAGGTCTAGTATATTTTCTCCTCTTGTGGGAATGGTGACTAGTTGTTCCATAGCATTTGAGTTTATGAACTCAAGGGACCTTTGGGCTAGGGTGTTGGGGCTTGAGTAATGTTCCCAATCTATGTTTGAGTAGTTGAAGTCACCCAATATGATGGTGTTTGGAGAGACATTTATACTCTCCAGTGTCTTCAGGAAGGCTGTGTGGGTTTCCTGAGTTTGAGAAGGTGGTCTGTAGCATGTTACAAACTGTAGGGCAGTTTTACCTATGGTTAATTGCACCTGGATGGTCTCCGATGCTTCGTGCGTTGCCACTAACCTGGAGGTGTGGGTATCCTTTATGAATATGGATACTCCCCCTCCTTTTGTAGTTCGGTCCGGATTTTGGGGCCGGAACGCATGATATGAGGTATAACCTGATAGTGCTGGGGTGCTCTCAGGAGCCTTGAACCAGGTTTCAGTCACAGCACAAACATGGATGTTCTCTATACTGAGGAGGGCTTCGAGGGCGTGCATCTTGAGGTTTAGACTTCTGGCATTGAGCAGTATTACCCTTAGTTTTTCTCCATTTTTATTTTCTAGGGCGGTAGGTTTATCATTTGAGCCTTGCCTAAAAAAAGGTACTATGGGGGTGGCAAGAGCCTTTGCCAATATCCGAAGCCCAGGGTGACAGGTGCAAGCCGTCCCTTGCGAAGCAGTGTGGCTTGTCAAGCATGTCATCCCAGGCAGACAGACATTGGATCCCCTTAGAATGACACCAGTAATTAAGCCAATTATTAAAGCTGATCATTTTGTCTCTGTATTGTGGCATCATTCTTGGTGAGGGTAGGATACTGCTCAGGGTCAGGGTCATACCGGCCTGGGCTACATAATCTGAGAGCTCCTCTATGTCTCTTTTCATGTAGTCCAGGGAGGTATCGTCTCAGGTCGCTCACACCGGCATGGACAATGACTGAGTCATACTTGTACTTGCTGTGGAGTGACCTGAGTGCTTGTGTTATGTGGCGGATTCTAGCACCTGACAGGCAGCTAACTGTGATCTTTTCCTTGTTCAGTCTGGTGAGTGGGACGTCAGTGTGTCTGACTATGGAGTCACCTATAACAAGTGTGTCTGGCATTGTGTTTGGCCTTAAGGCCTGTGACTGTTTAGCACACTGACTTTGAGAACTATGTGTTGCATGTCTTATGTCTTGAGGTGGCAGTTGCTTGGGTGTCTGCTTTGGAGGCCTCTGTAGTTTTGGTAGATTTTTGATCAGTGCCTCCGAGTATGTCTTTGTGTGTTTATGTGTTTGTTTTGCAGTTGTGATAGTTCTATGTGAAACTGGGTTTGTGGTGTGCGTGGTTTCCTTCTCCTCCTGTCTGGTCTTGCCAGTCCTGAGTTGAGAGAGCTCAGCCTCCAGTTTGGCTATATAGTTGCATCTTTCGCATGTATTTGTGTTTTGTGGGAGAAGGAGTGGGTTGTCTGTGTACATGAGGCAATTGTAACATTGCCTCAAGATGCCCAGATTCACCAGCTGAACAGGAGAGGATGCTAGCAACTGACCCTTCGACATGCTAGAAAAAGTGAAAAAGTTTGCTGTGTAACGGAGTCAGAAGGGAACTATAGGGAAATGGGTACTCAAGGGGATTCTAGGCTAATGTAGTACTTTGTTTAGTATACAAGTACGTTACCTATATAAAAATGCTTTAGGAGCAAGTGCTGAGCTATTGAGATAGAGAATAGACTGTTTAGATTGCAAGTAGAGAAGTTGTAAAGGAAAAATTGAAGAGCAGACTTTACGGAGCCAGAAATAGTTTAACCTTGTTTAACCGGCGCTGCCCGATGGTGCTCTATGGGCAACTCCGTGCTAAATCACACCAAAGCGCGCTAAAGCGGGCTTTATAGCAGGGGGTTGAAAAGACCTAGGAATTGACCCAAAATGGCCAATAGACTACAAGTTTCTGGCTGGAACCACTGCTCTAGGGACAAATAGGCTGCTCAGTGCTCCCCACTCCCACTGGTGAGCAAAGAAGCTTCCCTTTATCCAAATAAGGATATGGAATAGCACAGGAACCAAGCCAAAGCCCAGAGATCAGCAAACTCTGAAGACTGGACTATTCTAGTTCAGTAAGGTGGGAAAACAAGATTTTTTTTTTTTTTTTTTTTTACAGAAAACAGAGGAAAAACAGACAGTAAATGCTATAAATGCAATAACTTTTTTAAAAGTGCAAAACAGTTAATCAACACAAAAACAGTTTAAATAGAATGCAGAGCTGTATAAACAGGTGAAAATGCAGTCGCTAAGCAGTAAATAATCAAAAAGCCAGAAAAAAATACTTAAATCAGGAAAAAGTCACTCTTTTGCTCTCTGCTGCTTGTAGAACTCTACAGGACACCACGTGGAGCTGTGCTGAGTTGAATACAAGCGAAAAAGCGCGCTAAAGCGGGCTTTATTACAGGGGGCTGAAAAGAGCTAGGAATTGACCCAAAATGGCCAATAGACTACAAGTTTCTGGCTGGAACCACTCCTCTAGGGACAAACAGGCCGCTCAGTGATCCCCACTCCCACTGGTGAACAAAGACGCTTCCTTTTATCCAAATAAGGATATGGAATAGCACAGGAACCAAGACAAAGCCCAGAGGTCAGCAAACTCTGAAGACTGGACTATTCTAGTTCAGTAAGGCGGGAAAACAAGATTTTTTTTTTTTTTGTTTTTTCTTTTTGCAGAAAACAGAAGAAAAACAGACAGTAAATGCTATAAATGCTTTTAAACGGCTAGCGCACTTGAGTGTGTTAGCCTACAAGTAAAATTAAGCAACAAATAACTTTTTTAAAAGTGCAAAACAGTTAATCAACACAAAAACAGTTTAAATAGACTGCAGAGCTGTATAAACAGGCGAAAAAGCAGTCGCTAAGCAGTAAATAATCAAAAAGACAGAAAAAAATACTTAAATCAGGAAAAAGTCACTCTTTTGCTCTCTGCTGCTTGTAGAACTCTGCAGTACACCACGAGGAGCTGTGCTGAGTTGAATACAAGCGAAAAAGCGCGCTAAAGCGGGCTTTATTACAGGGGGCTGAAAAGAGCTAGGAATTGACCCAAAATGGCCAATAGACTACAAGTTTCTGGCTGGAAACCACTCCTCTAGGGACAAATAGGCCGCTCAGTGCTCCCCACTCCCACTGGTGAACAAAGACTCTTCCTTTTATCCAAATAAGGATATGGAATAGCACAGGAACCAAGACAAAGCCCAGAGATCAGCAAACTCTGAAGACTGGACTACTCTAGTTCAGTAAGGCGGGAAAACAAGATTTTTTTTTTTCTTTCTTTTTTGCAGAAAACAGAGGAAAAACAGACAGTAAATGCTATAAATGCTTTTAAGCGGCTAGCGCACTTGAGTGTGTTAGCCTACAGGTAAAATTAAGCAACAACTAACTTTTTAAAAGTGCAAAACAGTTAATCAACACAAAAACAGTTTAAATAGAATGCAGAGCTATATAAACAGGCTAAAATGCAGTCGCTAAGCAGCAAATAATCAAAAAACCAGAAACAAATACTTAAATCAGTTATAGCAAATACAGTTATAACAAATGCTCTGAAATATACTGTATATTTCCAAAATGTTTGAGAAGGACAGTCAGAACACAAGAAGGTTCAGGCGAAAGAGAAAAAAAAAAAGTTTTGTTTTACTTTTTGAAAGGGAAAAAGGAGGAACAGAAGGCCTTATCAAATGTTCTCTCTGTATTAAGCAGAATGAACTAATGACACTAGACTGGGAGGTGTGTCACAGTAGGGGCGGGCAACTGCAAAGCCACCAAGTATAACAGCAAGACACCAACAGGGAGGGAGGGTGGGACAAAATAGCCTACAAGACAGCAAGCACTACAGAGACAAATGAAAGTTTTTAAACAGATAAGGATTTGTGAAGACACTGAATAGACAAAGTGCTTTATATATATTAAATTGTAAAAACAGTAATCTGTAAAAATAATAAAAAAAAATCAAGATGATACTTATATTTTGTAGCTCAGCTGCAGTCACAACTTCTCTAGTCTGCACTGTGTGCAAAAGACAGAAACTTTTTTTTTTTTTTACAAGAACACAAAAGAACCAGCCCCCACTAGCCAAGAGATAATTACACAGAGGAGATGTTTCAGTTTACACAATAGCCTACCAGACAGCAAGCACTAGAGACAAATGAAAGTTTTTAAACAGAATAGGATTTGTGAAGATACTGAATAGACAAAGTGCTTTATATATATTAAATTGTAAAAACAGTAATCTGTAAAAATAATCAAAAAAAAAATCAAGATGATACTTATATTTTGTAGCTCAGCTGCAGTCACAACTTCTCTAGTCTGCACTGCACATTATCTTGTCAATATTAATTTATCCATGTTCCTTCCAAGAGTAGTAATTGCAGAGTAGTATTTTGTTGATATTAAGGACTCTGTGTCAGTTTTCTAAATGCATATTGTTTTGAAGTTTAATTTACAATGGATTCTTTAAATATATATGTATTGGCAGATCTGATAAAGTAAAGTTATCTAAAAGTATACTAAAACCAAATAGACAAAGGAAATATGTGCCCAGATAGACAGTTGAAGGCTCCAACCACACCACTGTATAAAGTTCAGGCACAGGGGCCACCACGATATAATCAACCAACACAGGACTTTATTATTCACACAGGATCCAAAACGATCTGTACAATAAAATGCTTAAATTTATCACTGCGTTTTTCGCTCTCTTTAGAACTTCTTCAGATTAATTAAATGAGTGAATCCCATCATACCCTATATATTTAATCAAGATGAACTAATGATCCAATAAAAAACCATTAGCAATAGAAACACGCTATTTACAAAAAATTGTATATGTACTGAGTAGCTATTAGTTTAATCAATATAAATAAAACTCTATCATCAATGATAAAAGGACATTGTCAATAATATAAAATTACTCTTCAAAGTATGCACAATTCATAAAAATGTTGCTGGATGTATATATGTTCTAAATGCTTTGTGTAAAATTAAATACATTAACTAAATTATGTGGCTTTCTGTTTGAGATGGAATGAATGCTTATCTAAAAGTATGTCAAAAATGTGCATACACCAATTCTGAACTGTTGGGTTCTACAGAATACTGTTACAATTGTACAAACTTGATGAAATTCTTGTTATTGTTAACATGAAGACAGCAGATAGTAATTTTAATTGTAATTGCATTTGTAATTGTAATTTAGAACGTTAAATGATTAATTGGTTGGTTTAAGGATATTTAGTGTCAGATAAGAAAACATTCTAAAATAGCAGACAAAACAAGTTGTTCAGATGTAAATGCAGAAGAAGTACACTATGGTGAGCAAGCTAAAAGTTATACATCGCCCTCCCCGTATCTAAAGTAGTTACATCCCTTAGTGACAACTTTAAAAAATGTACAAAAAAGAAAGAAAAGATTAAAACATTTCTTACAAAAAGGTAAAGGGTATTATCACAGTTACTGTTGTCTCATCCAATATCTCTTCTGTTAAATGTAATAGAATTAGAAGAAATGAGAATAAAATTTGCAATAATCTGAAATAAAAATTGCTTCTGCTCCCTCCAGCTTATATAAGTGCTTTATTATATTGTTCAAATGGTGGAGTATTGAACAAGAGTGCAAAAATAATGATGCCTTCAATATTGATTAGAACTATGATGGCTTGGATATTGATTACAACTATTATTGTGCAAGAAAATGTCAACCCTTTTCCTGTCCTATATTTCATAAATAATATAATCATTGGTCCCCTTCTCAGTATTCCATTACTTCTGATATCTACAGTGGGATATTTCAAGAACACATAATCTAAAATATAACTGTCATAAAATTAATTATATGCTTTTGTTAGATAAATTGAATAGCAAAAATTGGGGTATGTTTACTGGTAATAAGGATGAATGTTTTGGCTATGAGATTTTAGAATGAGCATTTAAATCTTCCATATATTCCTTAAATGCTGTTAGTAAAGCTTTGTTCTATTTTTTATCCTCCCTGGAGAAACAAAAAGTCCAAATTAAATAAAATTAGTAATATTTTAAAATCACTTATTTGGGAAAGAAGGAAGTTATATGAAATAAAACTGGCCAATAATAATGGGAACAAAAAATCGACAAAAATGTTAAATCAAAAAATACCATTTGAGCTATTAGGACTAACAATGATCTTAGCTGCAATCTAAGCATTATAGCTGATGAATTCAATCAATATTTCATTAATGTATCAACCCATAGTTGAAATAAAATATCTACATTTGAATAATTAATTACTTCTTCTGTACAGCCATACTGGGATATTACTGTGTCTAATCTGATGAGTGCTTTGTCGAAAATCAAAAATAATTTCACTTCTGGACCTGATAAAATACTACATATTTTAATTTTAAACATTAAGAACAATATTAAACATATATTAAAGTATATGTTCAATATTTTTTATTATATGGTTTTGTTCCTTAATGATGGAAATTATCTCATATTATCTCATATTACCCCAAATTATAAGTAATTATCTTCCCATTAGTTTAACATGTATTCTTAGTAAATATTTATATAATGTTAAATATAATAAATCTTATCAATAAAATTGATAAAGCTAATGATATTGACTTATTACAACATGGATTTGTTAAAGGCAACTCTACTTTCTCTAATCTGACTAATTTTTATAACGACATTTCTATAGCGTTAGATAATGGACTGGCTACATGAGTTGTACCTTTGAATGTGGCAAAAGCTTTCATAATGCTATCTCATTCAGCAATAATAGCTTCTTTAATAGATAAATATCAATGCTTATATTATTAGGCCAATTGAAATGGTTATCTAAAAGAAAACAATCCATGTGTAATCAAGAACAATTTTTTTATGTATTTGCCAGTACATTCTTCTGTTTATCAGGGATCAGTTCTTGGTCCAGTTTTATTTCATATAGTAATTAGCACATAACCATTAAATAAATCATATTGACTGAGTAAATATGCTGACTATCTTAAGACTGGATTTACAATAATTAATAAAAGAAATTGTGATACTTTGGTGAAGTATTTGCATGAGATAATGTCACGGGCAAAGAATTTAGGTTTAAGTTATAGTTCAGATAAATGTTGTATTATGTACTTAAAAATTATAGTAAGTAAGCCACTTTATGTTAATTCATTACCGGTAATAGAGGTTGAACGTTATAAGGATTTAGGTATTAGTATAGGTAAGAACTTTAACTCTGAAAAACAAATGGGCACACTTTATACGCATGCAATGACACAAATTGGTGCTTGATGAAACACCTTATAATAAGGGATCCTAAGTGCTTATGTGATGTTTGTAAGATATACATAAGACCAATTATTGAGTACAATAGTAATTTTTATATGTATACAACAGGCTAAATTGGAATCGCTTGAGGGGATACAAAGAGTTTTTGCAAGAAAGGTCTCATGGAATAATGATCTAGGTTATTTGCAACACAGTAGATTACTAAATCTTTTTACAGTGCATTATTGGTATATTAGAGGGAAACTTACTTTAGCATATAGAGCATATCATGATGAAATGTTGCAGTTAACTTTACACATTACTATTGAACCAGTAACATTTTTTTTACATATCAATAGACGTAAATTATGTGTTAAAAAGCATAGAATTTGTAGAAGGTTTAATTTCATAATAGTTAAAATACCAGTATTGTGGGACAAGTTGCCTTTACATGTTAGATTTTATTTATATATATTTATTGACATTTGATTACCAGGAATGTCTAAATAGGTAGGTGCCCATTTTTAGCAGAGGCCAATATCTTCAAACGATTTCAAAAACATCTTAAAAACACTAAATTTACAATCTTCAAAAATAGTACAACCCATCTACATTTTAAATAATTATACCAAATTAGACATAATGAGAAAACATTGGTTAAGAATAGATGCAACTTATATGACAATGATTTAATGTTTAGAGACATTTCAACCATCTTACACAGAAATTAAAAGTAGGTTCTTATAACACAAACAGGAATTCTAATATGAAGTGAGAGAAAAAAAACAGAGTTAGGCATATTTAGAATGAGAATTACAAGAAACCAATTGATTGAAGTAAGAGAGAAATGAAGATGGGAGAATAAGATATGCATAGCTATTAGTTCATAGGTTCATAGGTTCATACTAGGCTATCTGCCCTAGGGCATTTATAAGCCTAGCCAGAGTGCGTTTGGCTTTCGCCACCCATTTTAAATTAATTTTGCTATGCCCGTTTTCGAGGTTAGTATACTGTGCCTCTGTCTAACAGTGACACAGAAGTGATACCCAAGGTAAACCTATGATCTCCCATCCACTCATCAAGATTCCTCCTGAAGAGAGTCAATGAGGGACTCTGACTAACCTGGACTGGGATTTTATTCCAGAGTGAAGGGAGCCTCTGGGTTATAAATCTGTCCCTCCAGCATGTCCTATTTATTTCAGTGCTGAGGTTCAAGTTTCTCGAGTGCGTGGCTCGATGGGATTTGGATTTTCTGAGGTGCAGTATGTCCATTAATTCTGGGTTGGACATGGCTTTATACGTCAGGCACAGATCACCTCTGAGCAGGCGGTATGCCACTGAGTAGAATTGGAGATTCTTTAATCAGGCAGCATATGGCATCTGTTTGAGCCATTTGATCCTCTTGGTGAGGTACTTTTGGGGTCTTTCCAGTTGCTGCAGGTGTATGGTAAGGTACATCCCAAAAGGGGCATTGTACTCAATTATGGGCCTGATGAGGGATGAGTAAAGAGGCACGATGACCTCCCCTGATCTAGATGTGAATTCCTTCATGATTAGGTGGGCTGTATAAAATGTTTTTCTAACCACTTTGGCCACGTGGTTGTCAAAGAGAGATTGCTATCAACTTGGGTCCCCAGGTCCCTAATTACTTCTTCTGTACTTAATGGATTACCACCTATGTGGTAATTTGTGGGCACTTTGTTTTTGCCAAAGGGGATAACTATACACTTTTTGGCATTTAGCTTGAGGCCATGGCTCTGGCACCAGTTGTCTGTTTCTATGAGGCCCTTTTGGAGGATGCTTGTGTCGGCTGGAGAGTCGATTATGGCACCCAGTTTGCAGTCATCTGCGAACTTGGTCAGCCACAGTCCTTCCATGTTGGCCTGTACCTCAGAGAAATATATACCGAACAAGAGAGGTCCCAGGACTGAGCCTTGTGGACGCCACTTGTAACTGGTTTGGAGTCTGACATGGCTCCAGCAATTCTAACCATGTTGGTTCTGTCCTTGAGCCAGTTTGCAACCCATCTAGTGACATAGGGGTTTATATTTAAGCTGGTGAGCTTATCTATAATGCCTGAGTGGGGTATTGTATCAAAGGCTTTTGCGAGGTCCAGGTAGGCTGTGTGGACCACCTTCCCCTCGTCAATGGCCTTAGTGACTGTTTCAAAGAAATCGACTAGGTTTAAGAGGCAGGATCTGCCCTTAACAAAGCCGAACTGGGTAGGATCCAGTGTCTATAGGTCCCCAATATCTTTATTTATGAGGTCCATGATGATCCTTTCCATAGCTTTGCAGACCAAGCTAGTCTGGCTTATGGGGCGATAGTTTCCAGGATCTGCTGAGGCACCACCTTTGTGGAGAGGGACCACTGTTGCTGTACGCCACTCTTTAGGTACATATCCTGTAGTAAGGCTGAGATTGAACAGTAGTTTTATGTTTGGGTTTAGCTCTTCTTGGAGTTCATGTAGGACACAGCTCGGGACACCATCTGGTCCCATTGATGCTGTGTTTTTTGCTTTGGAGAGGGCGGCTCTTACCTGAGCATCTGAGATGTCAGGGGGGCAGCACTCTGCTGGGATAGATATTTGCCCTTTTGGTGGGGAGGGGGGGAGAAGTTTGCGCTGAACCTGTTACCTAGCATGTTGGCAATGTCTGTGGGTTTGGTGTATTTTTTTTGTCATTTTGGACTAATTCTGAGCATATCTGGGAATTCCCACCCAGGTTACTAACATAACTAAAGAAAGCCTTGTGATTATCCTTAGTGGCCTGTGCAATTTGTCTCTCAAAGCTGGCCTTAGACAATTTTATGAGTGCCCATAGTTTTTGCTAATACTGATCAGAGATGCCTTCTCTTTTTGAGATTTTGCTCTATCATGTAGTAGCTTCCTCCTTCTATTGTATAGTTTGTTTATTGCTGGGGTCCATCAGACAGGACGTCTGCCTTTGGAGGATTGGGTCTTGGTTTTATTTGGGCTTGCATGATCCATGCATTCCTGAAGGTGTTCATAGAATGCGTTTATAAAGTATTCTGCGGTCTGGGCCGTATTTTCCACAGGCCCAGGGGCTTTGAAGGATTCCACCTCAGTTTTGAGGAGTGTGAAATTTGCTTTAGAGAAGTTTTTCACTGTGGTTTTCTGGGCAGGGGGTGGAGTCGGGATGTGAATATCCAGTGAGATTAGTTTATGGTCTGATCTTACCAGTGAGGGATACATTTCTGGTCTGGAGCATAGAGTCCCCATGTTGGTGATCATCAGGTCCAGTATTCAGGGATATAGTTTACCCTGAGTTTGAGCAAGGACAGAACCATGTTTTGGCCAGGTAGTCTTTCAGAATAGTTCTAGACTAGGGACTAGAGGAAGGGTATTAATCTGATAGATGCATATAAGGACTTCTAGGCCTTAGCAACTTGGTACAAGTACAGACAATGCCCAGCAGATTTAATAGGTTTGTGTGCCACTGAATCATAATGACCAACTGTAAAGGTAGCTGAGCAGAATGTTATTTAGTGCTGGAAAAGCAGACGGGTACTGGATAATGTTATTGGTGGTAAGAAGCTGTATATGTTAGTTGATGGGGTAGTTTTAAAAAAATTAGGCTTTTAAATCTTATATGGTGGTGGGTTCTGAAAGGGTATTTACTGCCACTTTGTCCAGTTTGTTCAACTGTTGATTTTTGTGATGCTTGGAGGTAAGTAAGGATGGGATGTAAGTAGTAGCAAATGTAGTTTTAGTTGTATTGGCGGGATTTTTTTTTTCTCTGTAAAGCATCCCTAGTTTGTGGTGCGTTTTTTTATGCAATTTTATATATGCAGGTCAAATTTAAGATTTTTCAACTATCATCCATTATAGTTTGTTAACAAAAGTGACTTTGATAATTGTATTATTAACAGATAGGATTTTAGATTTTATTTACTCATGAGAGAGGAATTTGGGGAAAAATAACTACTTTGTTAGATGGGCCAGGTTGACAAATGTGCATATGAGTGTGGACTCATGTATGTGTTGTATTTAGGAAGCCTGCTGTGTAGATGTGTGGGGAGACTTGAATATTTTTCTTCAATTATAAGTAATGACTCAAGTCTAAATAACATTGAAGTGATGTTATTGTTGGAACTCATGAATATGGTGTTATATAACTACTTTTTTTTTTGTTTTTTTTTTGAGGGGATATTTTCACCAGGTTTCTGGTGTTGTTATGGAGGCCATGTGTGTCCCCATATATAAAAATCTAGTGTTGGCTGAATGGGAAAACAGTTTGCATTTCCTTCCCCATTGTTTTGAATGGGTAGGTTCCTATTTCAGGCTTTTGGTTGATATAATCTTAAGAAAGGGGAGTACAAAATTCCTAGTAGATTTTATTGAATACTTGGCAAATTCCATCACTTTTTTAAAATGTACTTACATATGGGTGTGATGCCCACCAGTGCCACCAATATGTGATGCCCACCAGTGCCATCAATATGTGATGTTCCCACACTGGGACAGTAATCAAGGTGCCTGAATCCTCACCACTAACACTGGAGACGGACGTTTGCTTGATATAAAAATGGATACACACGGTGTTTCCAGATGCAGTTCTCTGCATCAAGTGCAATTTACCTGAAGAGCACACAGAGAACACAGTCAGCTAGGTGTCTGGATTTCTTTATATCTGTCTCCCTCCACGGTCCTAGTAAACTTCCCACTGGTACAGGTGTAAGGTTAGGTCCTCAGCCGAGTGTCCAAGCCAAGTCCTCCAGCACCCTCTCTGTGACCAGTGTTTCATGTCCCTGCTCCAAGTAGCTGACACACTCCAAGTAGTTGACACACACACACACACACACACACACACACACACACACACACACACACACACACACACACACACAAACACACAGAGTGAGATTTGATTTTTCACAAACACACACACACCAGGAAAGGCTGGCACAGATTACCCACTCCACAAACTTTGCCCAGATTATAAGATAGCTATCACTGCCACTAGTCAGTTACTATAAGGCTCTTAAAATCATATCCAATAATACTGTGTAATATTAATACTAATAAAATGGTAGTAGTTCACCAAGATGGCTAGGCCTTCTGGAGTGGCCCACACAGTGTCACCAAACAAATATAAGCACTCCCCAAAGTTAGATACTTTTTACAAGGACTAGCCACAATAAAAGTTTTAAATATATTTAATAATAAATAATAAAAGTACATGAACATACTGAATATATATTCAAAGTAAACCACATAGTTCAGATCACAGTAAATATTGAAAAGAACATTGATGGACAGACTCAGACAAATAAAGAAAAACAATATCTAAGCTAAAGAATGACCCCCAGAATAATTACTGGGTCATTCTTCAGTTTGGCTTCATTATATTCCTGACTGAATCTAGGAGAATTACCATTCCTTATTTCCCTACTTACTTAATAGAGCAAGGTAGATGATGTGGTGAATGGTCCTTCTTGTTTTCAGGCCCAAGACAGAATACTCTATAATCAGAGATTACTCCCTGTAATATCTCAAGTTTCCAAGATGTCTGGCAGAATGACTTCATCTGGTCACCTGACTCTAAGTTATCACACTATTCCCCTTTGAAGCTCAGACAGGAATTTAGCATAGATGACTACAATACACATTTAAATGTTTATGGCAGTGCCCTGGAGACATGAAACAATTACAGTACTTCCCCTCCTCTTTACTGCGGCTATTAAACAATGGTCTCTCCCAGACTTTCTGACTCACTGTGGGATGCCATTTTAATGGTTTCACAGCTCATTTACATTTTGCTTATTTTTCTTAAAGGAAGCCAGCTTGTTAACCTCTGCTCTTGAAACTCACTATGATACATTTTTTAACACTTGCAACTTTACAAAGACACTGTGATTTTCAACCGCCATACAGTAGTGATACATTTGTAACACAAGCATCTTATATAAATCAGTTTGATATTCAAAGGATATCATTCTTTACAAAACTCCTGCTAGCTGTACTGGCACTAGCCCATATCATCACAGCAGGATTTTGAGAGGCATGATTACTTGGATTTATTAATTAAGAGTAAAGAAAATAGGAGATTTGTATCTACCATTCATCATGACAACTTATTTGAATTCCCGTTTGCATTACAAAAGCTGTCATCCTTTCTTCCAGAAAACAGGTATTATAATAGAAGGACAGTGGTTCATTTTTCAGTGCTGATGAGTGACTACCAATTGTTTTTGGTTAAACTTGACAACTTAATGGATATGTTTAAAGAAAGGGATTACCCCTTGAAATTACTTTGTGAAGTAAAGGATGAAATTCTAAAAGACAGAAAAAACAGGTATGCCCTTGTTTTGGCATGTGGGCAGATCCATCCAGTTGATGAATGTGATCAGCCAAGTCTGACCAGTGGGGATGATGAGAAAAGGGGTGCTATGATCATTCCTTATAATGATGGTGCTTTGCAGCTGGGTAGTGCATTATGAAAGACATGGGATTTAGTTTATGTCAGGATATGAAGGCTAAGTTAGGTTGTGCCCCCCAAATAAGACATAGTAGGGGTAAAAACATTAAAGGTTGTTTAGAGACGTTGCATATCCCAGTAAATAAAGTGTTAAGGTCAACAATGCAGAAATGTGGTATGTGTAAGTATTGTAAGTTTATAAATGATGGGCCATATCTATGTGTAGAAGGGTATAACAGGTCATTTTAACTGTAATACTGCAAATATGTGTAGTGCAGTGGTGCAGTGGTAGCATTGTCACCTCACAGCAAGAGGTTCTCCAGTTTGATTCTTGGCTAGAGTGCTTTCTGTGCGGAATCTGCATCTCCTCCCTGCAGTTGTGTTAGTTTCCTCCAGGTGATCTGGTTTCCTCTCACATTACAAAGACATGCATCTGGAGCATTTCTCCCCAGGCATATGTTGCAAATTGGCTTCAATCCAAATCAGATTTTTCCGGTAAATAAATAAATGGTATATTTAGCTGCTTGCACTTCTTGGTCAGCATTTTATGTGTAAAAACACAAGACAATTGAACAACTGGGTTTATGAACATTTATACAATGTAAAGCAGAGAAGAGTTTCTAATGCTTCATGCAGACATTCAGTCCAATGTATTTTTTTAATTTTTTTTTTTTTTTGATTGACAAGGTGGTGAAGGATGAGAGAGGGGGTGATAGTGACAACCTGCTGGAATATAAATAAATGACATGGCAGTTAAAGTTAAATGCAACTGAGACACCTGGTATAAATGATTCCATGTAAACACAGTAAGCCCAGAGGCTTGGAGTAAAACAAACCAGTCCAAAATAGTTCACCCAAGACTTTATTCGAAAAATAAAAATGAAAATACCATCAAGCGCTTTCGCCTGGATTAATACCAGGCTTATTCAAGATAATCCATTTTGAAAAATTACAAGTTTAAATACTTCACTGGATAAAATCATGTGACCAGTGTGTTAATAAATTAAATATGCAAATGAATTATTAAAGCACCAGTTGAAGCTTAGAAAAAAAAAATCATAAATAAACTGTAAGACAGGTTATAAATAACATTCCAAATGAAATATATTTAAAAAACACATGAACACAACCCATGCTGAGGACATCCTAACAAACTTTGAAAGCTTTATATTAAACTTCATAAAATCTTTCTAAAAACTCCATACACATTTTAGTAAACATTTTTATAAACATTATTATAAAAGTACACCCGCCTCTGTGCAGTATAAACTCTAAAAACACAAAATCATAGCTTAGCCCTCCTTAATTTCAAAATGCTTGTAATACTAATACTGTCGTTCAGGCCAGGTGGCTTGGTTGCATTCAGTTTAAGCTGCCACAACAATTCTTTATACTTCAGCCGGGCCTCCCAATCACCCCCTCTACTATCCTGTAGAACCTGCTCCAAAACCATAAATTTGAGCTGCATGTTAGGGCATAAACCAAGATGTTTAAAAAAGGCATTAGTGTCTTTCCTCTTAGAAATATCGTAAAGATGCTCATATATCCTTCTTCTAAGGGCTCTCTCAGTTTTGCCCACATAAAAACTGGAGCATTGGATGCACAAACCTAAATAAACAACACCCTTCGCCCCACAATTGTAATAATGTTCAGCGCTGAATTTAAACCTCCTAGAGGGGATGAATAGTGAGCTGTCATTAAACACATAGGAACATTGTTTGCATGCACCACACCTGTAAGTCAACCCCAGGTCTTCCTTCAAAAAGGCTTTTGAGGTTTGTGTCCCTTCTTCTGACAAAACAGGGACGGTCCTTAACAATCTGCTTAAACTCATCATGTTGTTTTAAAATAGGCCAGTATCTTAAAATTGACTGTTCCACCTGTAAAAAGTCCTCCGAAAAAGTGTAAACAAAACTGTTGTGAAGATCAAACTGCTCTAATGGTTTCGTTCGTATATCTTGTGTTGTGCCTTTACCTAGCAAGGGGGAATAGACACCCTCCCTACCAGCAATAACCTCTTGGGCTAGATCGTTAACCAGGTGCACCGGGTATCCCCTTTCTTTAAAAAGCTGCTTCAAAAAATTAACCTCTTCCAAAAAAATATTCCCTTGTACTACACATCCTCGATGCACATATAAACTGCCCCTTAACTATGCCTTTTTTCTGATGGAAAGGGTGGCCACTATCAAAATGTAGATAGGAATTAGAAAAAGAGGTTTTTCTAAATACTTTTGACTGAAAGGTGTAATTGTTAACATTCTTGAACAAAGCAACATCTAAATAGTTCAAATAATCATTACTAACATTATAAGTGAATGTTAAAAAGGGGGTGGTAGAGTTAATATAATTCATGAAATCCATAAATTGGTCTAAGGTGCCATCCCATAATAGGCAAATGTCATCCAGGTATCATTTATAGTGGGTGATATACTGAGTCCAGTGTGTGGAAAAAATGAATTTACTTTCCCAGTAGTACAAAACAATGTTGGCATAGCTAGAAGCACAAGCCGTGCCCATTGCTACACCCTTCTTTTGCTTAAAAAGTTCCCCATTGAAATAAATAAAATTGTTTTCTAAAACTATTTCCATGAATTCTACCAATAATCCAATGGTGTTACAATCCAAACCAGAATCAGCTACTAACATGTCATTAAACCATTCCAAACCTGTGCTATGTGGAATACTGGGAAATAACTCCACTATATCAATTGTAACCATTAACAGATCTGGCTTGTACAATCTTCGTTGGATACCTTTAAGAAAATCCCACGAATCTTTACAAACATAGCGTAAAAAAAATGCAAATTTGTTAATGGTAAAATCAATGAATTTACCTAGTGGTTCTGTTATACCACCAGCCCCCGAAACAATTGGTCTAAAGTTCAATGGAGCCAAGCCTTTATGTGTCTTGGGAATCCCAAAAATTGCAGGGATTCTTGGGTTCTTAACATAAAGGTAATTAAATAGTTTTTCATTAATAGCTCCCTGCATCAAGTGATCCGTAAGCACATAGCTGATCTTAGAATATGCTAGGTTTAACTCGTTTCTAGAAATCAATTCATATCGTTCGGTGTCCTGCAGCATGTTGTAAATATACGTGTCGTACACCATGTTGTACATTAAAACAGTGCCCCCACCTTTATCTGGTTTCATTACCCAGACATCTTCCTCCTTGAACTTCTTAATTAACTGGCTTAACCCCTGATTCAAATTGGTGGATGGAATATGTGTCCTGTTAGAACAGTAATTCCTTAAATCTGTTTCAACCAGATCTTCAAATACTTTTAACAACAGGTTTAAAGGCGGATTAAATGTACTAGATCTAGAAAGACCATCCATAGTTTGAGTTTGACCTTTAAAATACAAAGCAAGGTTCAAACATCTAACAAATAATTTTAAATCCACTAAAACATTACTTAAATTAATACTGCGCATGGGCACAAATTGAAATCTTCTAGTGAAAAGCTCGAAAAAATTGTTAGTTACTCTACTATCAGTAAAATTATAAATAATAAAATTGTCCTTTTTCACTACCACACAATTGTCATGGACAACTTCAGATAGTTCATTGGAAGAAATACAGTCAGTCGTACAACTTAAGTCCTTTATCTGTGTGTCCTGCTCCAACCCTACAGTTGGTATTTAACCTTCCTCCCCCCTGGTCTGCCTGGGGGATAATAAAAATCCAATGAACCATTCTGATTGTTCTTTTGAGCAAGCCTCTCACTCCTTCTTGGCAAGTCCAAAGCCGGACTAGAAACATTGTCATTGAAAATCACCTCATTGTTTTGGTCAATGTTCTGCCTAGTATCCTGCCTGCTTCTACCCATCAGTGGATAAGCTGTACCTTCTCTATATTCCAAGAGGTCAGGCTCCAACTTCCTAATTTTACGGTTTACTATTTTCAAGCAAAATTGGTCCACTTCATTGAACACACTGTCGTATTCCCTCTTAACACTCAAAAAGTTCTTGCTCTTAACCACAGAGTCGTTAAGCAATGTCACTTCCTTAAGCAGAACACCAGCTCTCTCTTCATAATCTTTAATCATACACTCTAACATTTCAAGTCCTGCCTTGTCAAAAATGTTTACCAGGTTATTATATAGGGAAGAGCCAGCCACAGTATTATTAGGAAATTTGTAGCAGCGTAACCCTTTTGGGACACGCTGCACACGCAAGCATTCCTTTAAGTAGTCTATCTCTAGTTACATGCTTTTGTATGCATACAACTTACCGTTCAAAGTTTTAAAATCACGTTCAGCACAATTGTCAACACTGCTATTAATAGCAAAAGTACCTTGTTTGAAAAGGAACTGTTTCTCCGTCCACGATGCAAAATTAAAGTCCTTCTTCAAAATGTTGTTTTTAGCGTTGTTCACGCCAAAGGTCTTGGCTGAGTGCTCCTGTGGATCGGTGTTATGTGGATTCCATCTCTATTTTGATTGTTTTAATATTGTTTTAACATTCAAAGCAATGAAAATATAATGTGTATGAAATAAAATGATATATGATGAATTTTACCATTATTTACCACATTACATATTTAACATCGTTTTTGGTCAATTAAAAATATATTAGTATGTTTTAATTTAATTAATATAATTAATTATTCAGTGGTTGATGCATTTCATTGGATGGGTATTTTTGCATAAGTTATAACATCAATTATTTTTACTCTGATGAATTCTCATGCATTGTTTATCAGGCAAAAGTGTTAACTTTAATATTAAAAAGTTTTAAACAGTACCAGAAGCATGTGCTGTGTTTGCTGTTTTAGTTTTTAAATAAGTGTTGGAAGTTTAATCCTTCATTAAAGATGCTATACTATCTAAGAAATTAGAGTTTAATTCTATTGTAGTTTTGAGTGGTGAGTTATTCATAGATGTTATGGTTGAATTTTTTGCTGATATGTCAGATTACTTTAATGGTTGACACAAATTGTATAGGTCTATGTTTACTATTGGTTTGAATGTTGTTATATTATATATTTTTTCCATTTATTTTCTTTTTATTACAGTTGCAGAACATTCTGAAGTTTTTAAGATTTTGTGGTGTTTTATAGTTTTGCCACTCTTTACACTTTTTCTCTGTCCTTTAGTAGCATTCTACTGTTTGTGGATAGAAAATTTGTATTATTTCTTTTTAGTCTCGTCCTTCTAGGAGGTGAAGGCTACTTAGGATATTTAGGAATGTCATACTGAATTAATTTAAACCAGCATCTAAATGGAAGTATATTTAGCATATTCCAGTTAATCAATGATAGGGTAGTAAGGAATACTTTTGGGTTAAACTTTGACAGGTTGTGTATTGTTTTATGAAAATGCTGTGCAAGTAGCTGTGTAAGATGTCTGGGTTTTACAGGTTGTGGGATGGAGATGGTCACTGAAAGAGTCTGATATTGTAACCCTGGTGGGGAATTTGTTAGGGATGATACTAGGATACAGTCTAATTTGGAATTTGATGTCTTGCTGTAATGTGTGGGGCTATTAATTAGTTGTGTGAAACCAGTTCATGCCAGGTGAAGTTAGAGGTTATTTCCAAACAACTGATACTGATACCACCGTGTAGTATTTTTTTTGTGTGGATTTGTTTGGATATCCATGGTGGGTGGCCAGAGTGGTGCAGCATTTGGTGTTGTTGCCTCCCAGCAAGAGGTTCTCCGGTTTGATCCTTGGCTGGGGTGCCTTCTGTGTGGAGTCTGCATGTCCTCCCTGTGGTTGCTTGGGTTTTCTCCAGGTACTCCAGTTTCCTCCTACATCCCAAAGACATGCTGTAGGTGGATTGGACACTCTAAATTGGCCCTAGGTGTGAGTGTGTGTGTGTGCATTCTGTGGAAGGTTGGGCGCCAGGCTGGCAACTCGACACCGTAAAACTCCACTGCCAATCATGAGTGGACAGGTGTTCCGCTGTGGTAACCCCTAACCAGGAAAAGCCAAAAGAAGAAGAAGTTTTGGATATCCATTGTAGGATATATTTCATTGTAGCTGCATTGTTGCAAGGAAAGATGTAGAACACAGTACTACAATTTTCTTTATATTTGTTTATTTTCAGGAAAGTACTATGAAGCTCTCCTGAAATGAATGTTGGCATTGGTTTGTTGAAGGGGGAGTGTGGTCATTCTGGGGAAATATTAAAGCAATGCCACCATCATTCTTCTTTATACAGTCATGGATGATAATAAAGCTAGAACTGTAATGATGGAGTAATTTATGCTGGATTTAAGCCAAGTTTAGTTATAAAGAATATCAGGCTTGTGTTGGGTAATTCAGGCATGCAGTTCAGTAGTTTTATGTTTTATGCTTCCAATATTTATTGCAGCAAAAGTTAAATTACTGGGGTTGGAGGTTGATCATTATGGGGTTATAGTGCTGTGTGGAAGAAAATTGTCTTGATGTTGGTTGTGATAACTGAGGCTAGAATTAGAGTGAACACCTCTTCCTTGGATGATTTTAGTATACTGAAGTATTACTGATTCCTGTTTTTTAAAGCATTTTATTTTGATTTGAGTTGAAATTGAGTTAGTCTATATCTGGATTAAAGGAGGGTGGCATCATTAAATCGATTTGATGCAATGTGCAGAGAGTTTAGGGAGGAAGTATGGATAGGTGGTTGGGACACAGTTATGGAGATGTTCAGAGCTATTATAGAGTCATTGAAGGTAAGATATATCTCAGTAGGAGGAGGTGAATACAAGATATGCTGAGAAGCAACATGGTTGTATTTTACTGATGTCAGGTAGGTGAGAAGTAGAAATCAAAAGGAAGCAAAAGCTGCATGGCTATAGAATATTTAGTGGTGGTGGAGTCGGAAAGCTGGTAGAAAGGAAGTATTTTGCATGAAGAAAGTTAAGTTATCATGGTAACTTCTCTTATGTTTCTGAAATGTGAGAAATATAGTGTTTTGAAATGCTAGAAAATGAGAATGAGAATGTAGTTAAGCTAGGAAGTAGTGATGGTTATTTGGGGAAGGTAAAAGTTGAAATGCAGAATAATAGATACATACTACTGGGAGGGGTCTGAGTATGAATGGATATAGTGCAAAGCAGTATGGGAGGGAGAAAATGTTTTGGGAATGATGCTAAATGTAAGATGGAAGTTGGGACATAGAAAATACAAATAAGAGCTGTAAGGATGTTTGGGGAAGGTTAAGGAGTTGGTGTCACATGTGAAATGTGTATGTGGGAAGTATAATGGTAGAGTAAGAGGGGTGGGTGAGAATTGGGGTAGGGTAGCTAGAGAAGCACAGTGTAATGGGCTTCCCAGCCTCAGATCAATTATTACAGAGAACAGTACGTTTATAGCCAGAATAAAGCAATTAACATAGTAGAACACATTTTCTTTCATTTACTGAATGCAGAAATCATGAAGCCAAGGAGACTAAGTAACTGATATGTACATTGAAATCTGTTAGTCAACAGAAGAGACAGTGACCAACTTAGTAAGTGGTCCAAATAGTTTAAGCACAACTCCTTTTGGGGGAAATAATACATCTACTTTCCAGCACAGGCTGACATGCTTTTGACTAGTTAAAGTTAATAAATAGCAAGGCTTTTCATGTTAAACTTGCATAAATTACACAATGACAATGTTCTCCGTGAAATCTCTCAGGAATTGGCTGTTGTGGCAGAGCTCCTGCAATGCCATGATCAGTAAACAATAAGTTGTGACCACAGGCTCTGAAAAGAAAGCATAGAGAAAAGCTCTACTAAACTATAATATTATATTTTTTAAATATCTTCTTATCCCTTCTAGTCCTACTTTCCGTAGGCTGCTGGCTTCCCTTGCGGTTCACACCCGCTGCATCTGTACCATCCCAGGTGCCTCCCAGTACACTGCTTGGAACCCTGGTTTCCCACCACTGAGTTTTTGGAAAACACTGAGGAATTTACTGCTGTGTTACTGTAATCCCTCCCAAGGACTAAAAACAAGTGTATGTACCCTATAGTAAACTATAGCTCTACCCTCATTCTACCCTGTTGTCTACCAACCCAGTGAGATACAGCCAGCAGCCTACCACAGAATTAATTTTTTCCCACTTTTATTTACAAGACTCCCCTCTCTCTCTCTCTCGAGTGCCTGAGGTCTTCCTTTGCACTTAACTGTTTGGCTACTAGGTGGCACTGTCCACCCCCTAATTTTTATTCTACAATTTCTGAACAGAATGACAGTTTGAAACTGTTCCCCCTATCCTAGCAACCCCCAGCTTGCCCCTTAGTTTCTCTTACATAGTCCCTACCCCGTACCTTAATACTCTGGAACTCCTCTCTGCTTCACTGATACACTTCTGCTGCTTCTCTTCCTCTTCCTTGGCTCTTCCCACTCTATTCACCCTGCGGGCTCACTCCACTCCCATACCCTACCCCCAATTCCCACACCCCCCAATGCTCCTACATTTATTTCTGCTGTAAATCCCTCCCCTACTCCATCAACCAATCTCCTCCACTCATCTACTCCTCCCCTACCTTCTTCCAGCTGCCAATCACTACCACTCCTCCCACACCACTAAAGTTTTTCTTTACCTTCACCCTACTAAAATCTTCACATAAATCATCTACAATGCCTCCCCATACAATCATTCTCATCCCATCTATCTGTATCCTGTTCCTACTCCATTTATACCTTGCCACTTCCTACACCTACATCCATCTTCACCCTTCCTTCCTATCAGACCCCCCTCTCTCTACCCTCTTCCTCTTATCTCAAGAACACACTTTCATAACATATCCTCCTCTTTAGTTCAATCTCATCCTCTTCACTTTTTCAGAATAAAACCTATTCCACTCTATATTAAATACTACAAGCCTAAACTAATACACTACTATTCTCCACTATCTAACAATCCAAAACTACTTCTACCCTTCCTCAACTACCTCTGCTTATCTGGGAACATACACCCTAACCCAGGACCAAATTCCACACCTACCCTTGCTCCCCCTGTCATCAATAATAAGTCCAATTTTAAATACCTAAAATTCCTCACCATTAATGCCCAAAGCCTAAAAAATAAAGTAGCCCCACTTTCATGGTTGGTTAAATCACAACTTTCCTGACATTGTAGCCATCTCTGAAACATGGCTAAAACCTCACATTAGAGACCCTGAATTCCTCCCCTGGATACCAATGCCTCAGATATGACCGCATAAATAGAAAAGGTGGTGGTGTAGCCTTAATCTACTCCAACCGGCTATCCATCACCCCGTACCCCCGTACCCCAACTTCATCCCTCCAGCTATCCATCACCCCATACCCCAACCTCATCCCTCCATTCAACAATGCGGAACTAGTAATAGGCCTACTGAAATTAAACAACCACAAAAGTATCTACATAATTTCCCTCTACATCCCCCCTGGAAATAACACCAGTACTATTGAGGAAATCCTATCCTGGGCCTCCTCCAGTATCAAGCTAGAGACCTATATACTTGGAGATGTAAACATCGACTGGAATAAAATCAGTAACCCTTACCCCTCCTTATCCATCAAGCTATTTAATTACACCCAACTAACTAACTCCATTACCAGGCCTAACAAAACAAACCTTGGTTCCATACTAGACTGGATCCTAGTATCCCATCCAAACAAAGTCATAAATTCCGGTGTCATACCTGACCCATTAGGAGACCACTTACCAGCCTTCACCCATCAAGCTACCCCCTCTTCTCCTCAATTACACCAGTTTATCCAGACTCAAAACCTTACAAACTTTATCCCAATAACTTTCTCTGACTCCTTAAGACAAACTAACTGGAACCTCCTAAAAACCCTTCCTCTAGACCAAGCCATTGAGTTTTTCAATTCAACCTTTTTAAATATCCTGAACTCCCTAGCTCCAATAAGAACAAAAAGAGTAAAAGCCAAGACTGCCACTTGGCTAACCAAAGACACCAAAAAACTTATGCTACAAAGAGACAAAACCTGGAAAACATATCTCCAACACAAACAGCCTGAAATTATACTTAGATACAAACAACTACATAACCTTGTTAAAAAACAAATAACTAGAGACAAAAAGTCTTACTATACCAAACTTCAGTTAAATAATCCAAAAAAACCCAAACTATTCTGGAACTCCATTAATTCCTTTCTCAACCCAGGTACTAAAATCAACCCCTGCCCAGACACCAGCAAATCTGACCATGAAATAGCCTCTCTATTCAATTCCTTATTTACCAACTCTATAGCAGAACTAACCAAGTCCTTCCACCAGAATAACCTTCCCCCTCAAAACACCCAATCCTCCTCATCCCCTACTCCTTCTCCTCCTACCTTTGAACTTAAACCCATCTCAACCTCTCACATAAAGAAGCTTCTCTCTAACCTAAAACCTTGCTCCAATGCCCCTGACAACATCCCATCCACCTTCCTAAAAACAGCCGCAGATGGTATCGCTCTTCCCATCAGTATCCTGATCAATCGATCCATGCTGGAATCATACGTTCCTAAATTATGGCGTTCCACCTTTATTCTAACTCTCCATAAAGGAGGCAAAAATAATAGTACTTCAAACTTCCACCCCATAGCTATCCTCTCCCCAATCTCTAAACTCCTTGAAAAATTTATCCACCTTCAGCTTATGCCATTCCTAACCAAACACCAACTAGTCACTCCTACTCAACACGGCTTCTGACCTGGTCACAGTACCATCACTGCTCTTCTCTCCTTCCTACACTCTGTACACCTCACCCATGACTCTGGAAAAATAGCTTCTACAGTTCTACTAGATTTATCCAAAGCATTCAATACCATCTCCCACACCCACCTCCTAAACCATCTTTCTAATCTTAATCTTTCCCTCAATACCTTATCCTGGTTCTCTACTTATCTATCCAACAGGTCTCAGGCTGTAAAATAGAAGAAAGGCACCTCTACCTTCCTTTCTACCCCCACTGGAGTACCCCAAGGATCCATACTTGGCCCAATGCTATTCAACATCTTTATTAACAATTTCCACAAAGCCTTACCCAACACCAACATTGTGCAATACGCAGATGATTCTACTTTAGTTTGCTGTGCCTCAAACCTTTATGAACTCCAAACAGTCACCCAAACTGCTTTCTCCTCCACTGAAAACTGGATGCTCCAAAATCATCTCTCTCTAAATGCTAGCAAATCCAAAATACTTCTATTCTCTCCCGCAAAAGCTCCCCACATTGAAAAAACATCACTCCAAATCACTAGCCTAAACAATTCTACTATAGAAATTGTTTCCTTCACCAAACTCCTCGGTGTTACTATTGATGAACACCTAAAATTCGATACTCACATCCAGCAAAACATTAGGAAAACCCATATAAAACTTGGTTTACTATACAGAAACAGCCACTTTCTCTCTCCTCCACTAGACTAACTCTAGCCACTACCTGTCTGCTCCCCTCACTACTATATGGTGCTCCCCTACTAACTAATTTATCCGCTACTCTTACCTCCAATCTGGAGGTCTGTTACAATAAGATTTCCAAATGTGCTACCAAGGCCAAAGCCTCCTCTCACCATTGTGCTTCCCTTCATTTGCTAAATTGGCTTGAGCTCCCCAACCATTTAGATTACCTCCAAATCATCACAGCCCACAAATTATTATTTCAACCAACTAGGTGTCCTGCACTATCTAACATCCTCCAACCTTATACTCCACACAGAACTCTCAGATCTACCAACCAAAACCTAATCTCTGTCCACAAACCCAACCTCCCAGCAGGTCAGCATCGCCTATCATTTTCCTCAGCTAAAAAATGGAATTCTGTCCCTACTTCCCTAAGGACCTGTATAAACTTTGAAAATTTAAAAACTCAGCTACATTCCCATCTCTTCTCAACTAGGAAATGCTCTCTCCCTCACTCCTCCTAAACACTCCTTCCCCCCTTACTCCCCTGGCTAACTCTGAACTCTAGCTGACCAGTTGACCTGATACAATTTGTACTCTCTGTAAATAACAAAACTGTACTTTGTTTGTTAAATGTTATTGGCTGTTATTCATGCTAAAACAAAAACGTAATTGCTTCCTTGTTGTTCTTCTTCTATGTATGATAAATGCTATTGCCAGTTTCTCATGCTAAAATGAAATTGTAATTTCTTTCTTCTTATTATTTGTACCTATCTAAAGTATGCTTTGCAATAATTCACTGTAATATTCTCTGTAACTAAACTTTGTAATGCGGAGATTTTCTCCCCGGGCCTCCACTGAAAATGGGCTTCCTTAGCCCAGTGGACCTCCCTGGTCACCAAACTGGAAATACATAAATAAATAAATAAATATTGAGGCAATAAAATGAATACTTATTCTAGAGATGGAGAAAGGGCCATGACAAGTCAGAGTAATAGAGTATTGGATATTGTAAGAGTAGAGAGGTGGTAAGAAAGTTTAGAAATGTAAGATCAAAATAGCTTTAGAAGTGGGTATACTGGTAGAGAATCACAGTAATACAGTGTATAGAGCTTTATAGACCAAATTATAATAACATAGCATTATACTGATATGAGAAATATAAAACTATCACTTAGTAAACATTCATCGGATTAACAAGTAGACCAAAAGAGTGTTATATATAGCAAACACCAGCAGATGACATTGCACACATACTTGTTAAAAGGCACAGGCTCAACAAACATAAAGTTTATCTGATTTGAATGAAATAGATACAAATATAATGTAATACCTACATCTTTTCAGTCTTCATAGTTGTAGAAGAAATAGAAAGGTAATAACATGACACACACCTGCACTGTGAAGGAAGATGGTGGCTGATGGAAGAGGAAATGATAGTGAGGGGAGATTTATAATACATCCTACTACAGTGACCCTCCCATCCTCAGGTCAAATATTACAGAAAACAGTATGTTTTAAACCAGCACAAGGTGATTAACCAGTTAGCACAAAGTATAGAAGGTTTTCTTTGAAGTACTAAATGCAGAAACAGGACAGTAGGGTGACTAAGTAACTGGCATATACAATGTAATCTGCTGATCAAGACAGTGACCAATCTAGTAAGTGATCCTAAAAATGTAAGAACTACTCCTTTGGGGGCATATCACTGCTACTTTACAGCACATGACCGGCACAATTTTGATATTTAAAGTAAATATACAGCAGGAGTCTTCATGTTAAAGTTACTTACATTACACAATGACAAAGTTCACAGTTAAAACTTTCAGGGCTTTGTGGCAGAGCAGAGGGCAAAAACACCAAAAAAAAAAAAAAATAAAAATAAAAAAATAAATAAATAAATAAATGGTGAAACCATAATATCAACAAACTTTATAATAAAAGGAAAAAAAATTGACCAAAAGTAAGAAGAGTAATTCCCAGCATGTTAGAGCCCTTGTCACTGAAATAAACAATTTGCTCAGGTGCTTACTAAAATCCACCAAAGTTAAGTTTGAGGCTAAAATATCTACACAAGGCATTCTTTGGTTATCCTCATAATCTCAAAAGCACAACTCAGCAATGTACTGAGATGATTGTGAACAATGCTACCTACACTGAAGCTGAAGATATAACAAACCTACTGGCCAATAAATTTAGGTCTGCATCTCTCTCCCCTCCATCTGTCCTTCAACATATACCTCAAACTAGCTTACCTCCAGCTGTCACACAAGACCAAGTCCTATAAATGCTAACAAAAGCTAAAAATACTGCATTGATGGATCCTGACAATATCCCTGAACACATCTTAAATAGCATGAAGCATGATTTAGATACACTCCTAACACTGTCAATCTCAGCCAACATACAGGTTTTGTACTAAGCAAATGCAGAACAGTTACAGTCATTCCCCTGCATAAAGCAGGACCTTCTACAGACCCAGTCAGTTACAGACCCATAAGTCTGACCAGCCTCATATGCAAAGGCATGGGAAGCTATATCATGGAACTAATTAGTCACAATATACAGAACCTCCAAACACTGGACCCATCTCAGTTTGGAGTCGTCTAGAGCAGGTCATGGTTACTCTACTTGGTGAGTTTTTCTGAAAAGGACAGCAAAGCAAAGGATGAAGGCAAACTGGTGCACACCACACATCTAAACCTGGCCCAAGCTTCTGACATAATTCCCCACTCAGACAAAGTAGAAAAGCCAAATAAATTGGGAATAAACCCCTATGTCACCCACTAGATTGCCAGCTGGCTCACAGATAAGATGCAAGAAATCAAAACAGTGTTTGGCATCTACTTTTTTTGAAATAAAAGCCAATATCAAAGGGCTCTGCCTGACTACATTTGCAGATGACTGGAAGCTAGAAGAAGTAAGTGAATCCCCAAATAGTTTAGCTGTTCTGCAGGAATGTTTGTCCCAAATATCTAACTGGTATCAAAATCATGGACTAAAACTAAATGCAAAAAATTGTACTAGTGCATCCTTTGGGAAGTCATCTGTCCTAAGAATCTACCATGTTAACAATATGCCCCTAAGAACTGACCCACGGGGGTGTGGCCAAGGATGAACACAGGATAGCAGCAGATTTCTTCAGCTCCACCAATTTCATTACACTGACAGGAATTAATTACTTAAAAAATTAATTTTTGAAGTAATTTTCTTTCTAAATATGTTTGTTTTATATAGTTCTTGAACTATATCTAAAAAAGAAAGGAAATCTTAACAATATTCCTGTCAGAAATCACTTTGGAAATTTTCCTGTCAGTTTATCAGCCTGAAATGAGTTCCAGTAAGACAAATTCTCAAGACTCCAGCATCAAGAAAGAACTTCAGTCTCTGATAATTATAATCCAGCAACTTACTGCTAAGATGGATAAAATGGATACTAAAATAGACACCTTCATAGAAAAAACTACAAAACAAATAGACTTGTTACATATTGACCTGCAACAACAGAAGATCCAGATGACAGGCATAGAAGAAGCTGTGAATGACATGGAAAATAGAATACAAGAAGAGGAAATCAACATTGAGTTTCTGCTGAAACAAAATACACATTTACAAACAAAGCTGGATGACTTGGAAAATAGATCTAGGTGGAATAACATTAGGATTTTTGGACTGCCAGAAAATATTGAAGGTAACAATATTACTTCTTTTTTAACAACATGGCTCCCTAAAACTTTAGACTTACCAGAAGCATTCTCTTTTGGTATCGAAAGAGCACATAGATCTATAGCTAATACTAACTCTAACAAAAACTATCCTAGATCAGTTATAGTTAGATTTCTATCATCTTTTGATAAAGAGATGGTTCTTAAATCTGCTTGGGCTAAAGCTCCTGTTAAGATTAATGAGAAAACTGTGCATTTTGACAATGACTATTCTTCCATGGTAATAGCTAAAAGAAAAGTTTTTCTGCCACTAATAAGGGAGCTTAAAAAAACACAGTTTAAAACATACTTTCTGTTTCCTGCCAAGCTTAAAATCTTCCTTCCGGATGGTCCTAAAATTTTCGATGACTTAGACTCTGCTTTACTGTTTATCAAAAAAAATAAGATTTTGGATAAAATAGAAGAAATGGAATGGGCTAGTCCTTCATTAAAAAGACTGGCAACTGAAACTTCGTGGAAGACTTCAGAGAAGAAGAAGAGACTAAAAACAAATGATTTGTTCTATGTTTTTTTCTCTCATCATTTTATTTCATTATTAATCTTTTTAAATATAGTTCCTGCATTTCCAAGAAGCAACAAATATTTTGA
>NC_056726.1:1470504514-1470539514 GCF_019279795.1 Protopterus annectens
TTTACTAAATATGTACCCAATTCAGGTCAGATAACTTATTTAGGTATAATACTATCTAAAGATATTAAATCTATTATATATAATAATTATAATACCTGTTTTCTTAATATACAAAATCTTTTTAATACCTGGAATAATATGCTTTTTACTATGGAGGAGAGACTTACAATTATTAAAATGATAATATTCCCCAAGATTTTATACTTAATACAATCAATAATACTTCCACCTACAAAAATAATTATCAAGAAACTGAATACACTAATGTTAAATTTCCTATGGGCACCTAATAGACCAAGGATTGCATTAAAGAAACATACTAATAGCTGGTCTCAAGGGGGTATTTCTTTTCCAGACTTTAATTTATATACTATCTCTTCTATTGTAAAAGTTTTACTTTATTAATAGATCAGTCATATGTCACAAAAATGGAAAGATTATTTGGAACTAATTAGTATGCACTTCATGAAAATCTCCTTAACACATAAAAATATGATTGTAAATAACTCCATGTTATGGTTACTAAAGGAATTTTGTACTTCACCTACTACACCTAAACATATGATTTGTTACCCATTAAATATTATTATTAGTTATCGTAACTTTATATTCATGCACCCTAAGTATAGGGAATGGAATTTTATTGTATTCCCTATAATGTATACTCAGGGTATGCTTTTGTCATCTACTTCTGAAGGAACTCATTTAGCTATAGATAATGATCTAAAGTACTGGTATCAGTTGATATCTGATAATAAAGTTAAAAATCTAGATTTCTTAAAACAAGAATTTGATCTAAGAGAAACTTGCTGGTTAGAGGTTCAGACCTTTAGACAACATCTCAATTAATAAAATAGATCTAATGTCTATAACAGTTAAAGAATCTATTCCAACACTGATTGATTACTTGATATTAAATTTACAACATAAAGTTTCTGATAAAGGTAAACTTTCATATATACATAAAATTATCAGACAAGAAACTTTTTACAGTGTAGATTCATACTGGAATTATTTCACTTCTATTAATGGGGACCCACCAAATCAACAAGATAAACAATATATATCGGAATCTGCTTATAGAACTACGTCTTCCATTGTCTGGAGACTTTATACATGGAAATTTTTACATAGATCTTTTTATACACCTTTGATGATGAATAAAATAAATAATAAAGATAATTTATGTAAGAGATGTAATGTAGAAATTAATGCTGACTGGGCTCATATGTTTTATGACTGTATAAAATTGAAAGAATACTGGAAGTCAATTAATGAATTTTTGCAGGCTCTTTTACAGATAATTTCATTATTTCTAAATCTCTTATATTATTCAACACACCTGTACCTCAAAGTGTTAAAAGGTTAAGCTTCCCTTGTTATGGTCTATTCTAGCAGTGGCTAGGAAAATAATAACTAAAAATTGGATTTCAGATACACCTCCTTCGTTCAATGAATTTAAAAATGTTATGAATATAGTGTGCCATATGGAAATAAACACAATTAGGACAAGAACAAATAGAAAAACATCTTATTATATTGTATGGGATAATTTACAAAATTTGTTAAAAAAATTTTAATTTCAATAGCATGGTATTTTAGTTTAATTAATTGATCTGATTGTAGTGGATGTCTTTGTAAATACTTTAGTTGTTTTGTTGAATATTATAATAATACCTATTTTTAATTACTTGTATAAAATTGTTATGATATTTCTCTTATATGTTAAATCAATAAACCTGTTTTGAAAAAAAAAAAGAACTGACCCACTTGTTTGGGATTTGGAAACTTATGTGAACAGGGACCTAACTTTTGACCAACATGTGTCTATTGTTGTGATAAAGTAGAGCTTATAAACCAAGGGATTGTGTCTAAATCTGGGGATGTCATTGTTCCACTATATGTAGTCCTCAGTAGACCAGTCACTGACTACAAAGCGTCTTTTGGCATATATCTGTTGAGACACATGGAAGAACTGGAATGTTCACAGAGATACCTAACTAAAAGGACACAAGGCTTAAACAAAATGCCCTACGTGGACTGACTCAATGCTCTGTCACTATAAATGGCATCCTGTGATGTAATACTGATGGATTTAGTGCACATCAGCAAGTCAAATGACATAATAAATACTTGGTCTAGGGATCTAAAGCCCTACTGCAACATCCACAGAATGGTTTGTAGGGGCATGTATATCTTACAGAGGATACATATGCTCTGGAATAGACTCCCCATGCACATAAAATAAAGTTCATCCATATCCATATTCAAGCGCAACTTGGATCTATGGATTGGAATCAGAACATTTGCCAGTTTTCCAAACACGAAAAATCACAAACCAGAAACTGTTGAAACACAACCCAGTTTAAAACTGGATTGTGTTTCAACAGTTTGTGGTTTGTGATTTTTCATGTTTGGGAGGATCAGAAAATTTGCCCTAGGCCTTCCCCCTGTACTACTAATGAACAGAGGCAGTTCCTAAATGCTTTATCCCATGTATGGTTCCCCAATAATTATCTATAGTATGATCCCATTTATTCTTATTTGGGGTAATATATAATTATTAACCATGTTATGGATAAGACCAATCTCTAATCAAATCAGATGGGTTAATTAAGTACAAAAAGAGAAACTGACAAGGCTTAAAATGGCCCTCAAGGACAGCTAGCATAGTACAGGGTCTATATTACATGGTCAAAGTTTCAAAACTTCGAATCTGATATGGTCGACACCATCTAATCAAAGTTTTGAAACATCGAAAATGTAATAAAACACAACAATCTACAAAAACAAACCATTTAAATGCTCTATGCAGGGGGAAAGCCCCCTGCACCCCCACGCACCACCTACTTAAATATACCAACTCTGAGATCGTACCACAGTGCATAAAAGGGAAATCTACCCTTTCCATGCTGTACAGAGATCGCTGTTAAAAAATTCAAAGTTTCAAGACTTCGATCATATGGTGTCAACCATATCAGATTTGAATTTTTGAAACTTCAATTTTCTGATATAGACCCCATAGCACATACCTATGGACCTATGAATCAATAAGACATGCCCCATTTTATGGCAGTTCCAGTAATAAATATAGAGTTAGACAGATATTTGACAATCAAGAAAAACTATATATAACCTTAAGTAAGTCCAGGTAGTCACCTGTTACTGAATGTGTTATTTTCCTGTTAAAGATTCTATCTTACAAACTACTTTTTCATACTGAAGCCATACAAATAAGACAATCTTCTACTGCTATGGCCATTCTTCAAACTAGTTGCAAGTGAAAACAACTTTATCATTAAATTTGTACCTTAAGCCTGGAATTCTTTGTCATGCAAGACAAGATGCAACATCTACCAGAATTTCTGAGGAAAAAAAAACTTTATGACCAACTGATAAATAAATGTAAATGCTTCCAAGCCAAAGGATAAACAGGTAAATTTAGACATCAGGAAAAACCCAACACTCACCAAAGTCTTGCAAGGGTTAATAATCAGAATATAAATATACAAACAGTCATGAATGTGTGCATCAAATTTGCCATAAAAAATCTAAATATGCAAAATATGTTTAATGTGTACCATTCAATGTAAATGTTTATCTATGTGCACATCTGCTCAATCATTGTCATTGTGTCTATATATCTAATGGAATTTCTTAGATAATTTACAGCATACATATTCTGTGATTCCTTAAGGTCACTGACATTACTAAAAAGGGCCCCATGACACTCCACCTACCCGGTTAGCAAATTGCATGAGTAAAAAAAATAAACTAGCATTTTAAATAGCTAGTAAAAATAATAAAACAAAAAAGCACTAAAGAAAAATGTTATCAGGAAAATAGATATACATACACTGACTGTTTTCTGTTTGGCGACTGCTGCTCCACCAGGAAGGTGTAACCCACTCCGTCCACCCTTCAGGCTCACTCCGCTCCCCTACCCTGCCCCAAATTCCTCCAGCCCCCCACTACCTGTACTTTTATACATCCCCTGACTCCTCCCCACCCAACACCTTTCCAATCACAATGCAACTAAGCCAAACCCCACCCACCTGTAGATGTACATCACCCAAAACATCCACCCCTCCTACAATGCTCTACATAACATCGATCCCTATAACCCCCATTTGCCCTACTAATCTCTCTCTCTTCTCTTCCCTATCTCACACTTTTTCCCAACCCTTATCATAATTATCACACACACTCCACTACATCTTACCATCAACCTCACTTCCCATCCTACTCAAGCATCTCACATGAACTCTTTACCTCTAACCCAATTTTTTCAAACCAAAACTGATTCCAAATCAACCTCTCCTGTACACCCCTCTTAAATGTGGTACCAGAAAATCCCTACTCTCACACAAGCCAAGTTACCCTTGCCCAACACACTGCCTCACTCTTCTACTCCACCACATATCTCTCTCACTAGCTGGCGACATCCACCCCAGCCCCGGACCCATCTCTAAAATCAATCTCACCAAATCCTCCACTCAATCCAGAAACTCAAAGTCCATTCGACTTACAACACTTAATGCGCAAAGCCTAAAAAACAAAATCCCTAACCTCCATGCCTGGCTCTCCCATAACCACCCCAACATTACCACCGTTTCTGAATCCTGGCTGAAAACCTTTATAAAAGATACTGAAATCCTGCCACCAGCTTTCCAAATCATTCACAATGACAGTGCCCACAATAAAGGAGGTGGAGTAGCAATAATCTACCCCACCTCCCATACCATAACTCCCTACTCCAGTAAAATACATACCTTTGCCAATGCTGAAATTATAATAGGTTTACTAAAAATAAACAACCACAAGTCCATATATATTGCTGCCCTCTATATTCCCCCTGTGATAATTTCAAAACTCTTGAAAACATCCTGTCCTGGTTTTCCTCTAATATAAAAAATGAAACCGATATACTTGGTGATACCAACATCAACTGGAATACTATTAACTCTGAAGCCCTGTCCCACACAATCAACTTGTACAACTTCTCCCAACTAATACAATCTCCAACTAGACCAAATAAAGATGGTACCTCTGGTACCATCATTGACTGGATCCTAACAACTCACTCAAACCTTATCACCAAAGCTGGAACATTACCTGATCCTCTCAGCGATCACCTACCAGCCTTCGCCGACTGCCTCCCATCTCCACTGCATAAACAACACCATTACATCCAAACCCGCAACCTCTCCTCTTTCAACCCTCCAACTTTCTTCAAATGCTTAAAGCATACTGACTGGTCCCCTCTAAAAACCCTTCCTCTAGATGATGCCATTTCCACTTTAACCACTCATTCCTAACCCTTCTCAATCAGCACCCCCCCCCCCCCAAATCAGACACATCAAAACCAATCCCTGTCCATGGTTATCAAAAGATACTAAACTAGCTCTGCACCAAAGGGACACAAATGGAAACAATATCAAAAACATAAAGTCCCTAACACCCTCCTAGAGTATAAGCAACTAGGAAACTCCATAAAAAAAAATAATAATTACATCCCACTACTCCAAACTCCAGTTCTTGCACTCAAGAAATCCCAAAAAATTCTGGAACTCCATCTCATCCATGCTGCATCCTGGCAACAAAGAAAACCACTGCCCGGACCCCAACCATGACAACCTTGAGACCGCCAGCCAGTTCAACTCATTCTTCATAGACAGCATAGCTAAACTATCAGCCTCCTTCCCACCCTCTTCCTCCACCACCACCTGCTCCTGACCCAACCACCACCCCAATCATCAATCATCCTCCACATCCTTCTGCCTGAAGCCCATCCTCACAAGCACTATAAAAAGACTTCTCCTCAAACTCAAACCCTGTCACAATGCACCCAACAACCTTCCACCCACCTTCCTCAAACAATCTGCAGACAGCATTGCCTATCCCATCTCTTATAAATAGATTCATACAAGAATTATACATCCCTTCTATCTGGCACCATGCTTACATCATCCCCCTCCACAAAGGTGGTAAAAATACTGATACCACCAACTTCAGGCCTGTTGCCATCCTTTGCCCTCTTTCTAAAATACTAGAGAAAATAATACAAGCACAACTCATGGCGCACCTAACACTAAACAATCTATTCTCCCCTACCCAACATGGTTTCCACCCTGGCCACAGCACCATGACTACCCTTCTTTCCTTTCTTGAAACCATAAACCTCAAAAGCGACTCAGGCAAGTTCGTAGCCACACTATTCCTAGATCTGTCAAAGGCCTGTGACACCATATCACACACCCTACTTATAGCCCAACTCTCCACCCTACACCTCTCTCCCACCACCATCACCTGGTTTTCCAGCTACTTGTCCAACCACCAACAAGCTGTCCTCCACCTTCCTTCCCACACCCACAGGTGTCCCACAAGGTTCTGTTCTTAGCCCTCTTCTCTTCAACCTATTCATTAACAACTTACACCAATCCATCCCAGACTCATCTATTATCCAATATGCAGATGACTCAACAATCATCTGCTCAGCCTTCTCCCCCTCCGAGTTTGTAGCAAAAATCCAATCAGCCTTCTCCAAAACAGAAATCTGGATGCAGTCTAAACATCTGGCACTAAATGCAAATAAAACCAAACTAATGTTTTTCTCCCTACCAAAAACTTGATTGACAAATCCACATTCACCATACAGAGCCAAAACAACACCCTCCTTGAAATTATTTCCAACACCAATCTTCTTGGCATCATCATTGATGAAGAACTAAAATCTGACACCCACATCCACTCCACAATCAAGAAAATCCAGCATAAGTTAGGTCTCCTCTACAGGCACAACTGCTTCCTAAGCCCCTCTACCTGTCAAGCTCTTGCATCCACCTTCCTACTCCCCTCCCTTATGTATGCTGCCCCTCTTTTCACCAATCTCCATCTTGGCCTTCAGTCCAAACTTGAATCCTGCTACCACAAGATCTCCAAATTTGCAACCAATTCAAAAAACTCATCCCACCACTGCCACTCCCTCCTCACCCTCAACTGGCTTGAACTATCCAACTACCTCAGTTACCTACAACTCACCATTGCTCACAAGCTCATATTTAAACCTGCCAACTTCCCACCTTTCTCTACTTCCTTAAAACCTTACATTTCCAACTGCTCACTCAGATCCAAAAACCAAAATCTCCTTCAGGTCACAAACCTGCACAACCTCCTGGCCATCTACTGCTGTCCTACTCTTTAGCTAAGCAGTAGAACTCTCTCCGCACACACCTACACAACCTACCTAACCATACTAATTTAAAATCTTAGCTACTGTCTCATCTTTCTTCCAAATGGGAATGCCCTTGCCACACTTCAACTTACCCCCCTCATTCCACCTTGCACTGACTCATCCAACTACCTCTACTATTACTTCATCCCACCCAAAACAATCCCCCCCTACTAAAAACTAATTTTCTCTCTAATATCTATTGTACTATACTCTCCAATCTCAAATATACTATTACTCTCTCCATGCATAATATTTTCCTAACCTACTAATGGCTAGTAGCTATATATTTTGAAATGTTAAACCTACAATTGAGTTTATAACAAAAATATTCACTTTATGCAAATATTGACATTTCTGTATTGAATTATTTCTTTTAATTTTTGTTAACATTGTGAATGGTCAATTGCAAATATCATGGAGCTTATCTCTAAATATTTAATTAGCTGTATGAACAATGTCCTTTTGTAACATGTGAAATGTAACTTGCAATTATTGTGGAGCTTTTCTCCTGGGCCACCACTGAAAATGGGTTCTTCTTGGCCTAGGAGACTTCCCCGGTCAACAAACTTAGCTAAATAAATAAATAAATATACATATAACCATATATAGAAACAAAATAATGCCCACAGTTACATAGTCAGAACTTAAGAACACTAAAAGATATTGACACTTCATGCTCAGCATGTTTGACGTTTGACTACAAAAAGAAGTCAGAATGTCAAAGAAATTTTTAAAAAGCACAGCACTGGGGGAAAGGAAGAACGCCCTAACTGCACTAGATGGTTTCTGCAGAACTTCAAAACATAATAAAACAAAGTACTATATCTATTTTCAATTTCAGGCATGAAAGGATGATAAAGACCACGTCAGTTTATGAGAAGCCTATAATTATGTGAAACATATTATCACTACAAGCAAAATAGCTGCTAGTTTAAAACAGCCTTAAAAAATTTGCTCTATTACTAACATATTCTTCATCTAGGTTATAATGTTACCATTTCCTGTCTCTCAAACTAGAGACTCTGATACTGCCAATATTTATACAACACATTTTCTTGCCTTTTTTAAACATAATTTCCCAGACAATTATATGTTAAGCATTATATCTTTGTCCATCAATAATTTTAGTACATTGACTATCCTGACACTTTCAAAGTATAATTTCTGTAAACTACATAAGGAAATTGAAGACAATATCACTTCTCTTCATAATTTTGTTTTGTTTTACATTGTTACTAAATTGATATTTCATCCTGTTACTACTCTAACCAAGAAGGAGGCTCAGAGAGCAGCTCCCAAATTAGGTTTGTACCATGTTACACCAATGTAAAAAGTATATGCTGCATCAAAAATTCACAAGATGAGTTAGAACTTTTGTAACACTACAAGTCAGGCATATATCCACATTAATGAATAAGAAGAATTTATTGTAGAAACAACACTTTTAATATAAAAACTACTGTTCCTACTTTAATCTAACAATCAACAAAGGAAGGTATATAAATATATATATATATATATATATATATATATATATATATATATATATATATATATATATATATATATATATGGGTCTACTTCATTTGCCCCAACATCCATTTGCCCGAGACCAAATGACCGAAATTTTATTTGACTGACATTTAATTTGACCGACACTTCATTTGACCGACAAGTATTATTGGCAAGAAAATGGGATATGCCCCCTTCCCCACTGTAGTGTGACCCTGGAGTTAGAATATATAGTTAGGGGGTGTGGGGGGCACAGCTCCCCACAATGGGGTGTGTGGAGGGCGAAGCCCCCCACTTAATTTCATATTATATTGTTTTGTTTTGCTTTAATATTGCTTAGTAAAACAAAAGTAAGTGGGGGGCTTCCCCCCATACCCCCCATTGTGAGGGGCTGTGTCCCCCACACACCCCCTAACTATATATTCTAACTCCAGGGTCACACTACAGTGGGAAAGGGGGCATATCCCATTTTCTTGCCAATAATACTTGCCGGTCTGTCGGGCAATTGGAAGTTCGGGCAAATGAAGTAGACCCCTACATATATATATATATATATATATATATATATATATATATATATATATATATATAGGCGTATCTATTGATTGAACCCTTTCATAAGGGTGGCCATTTTGTGAAGTTGAACAAAGTTTATTATGTTTGGCTCATAGCATTGCTCTCTACTTTGTCTAAGAATCTGAGATATGAGTCCAGAAACAACTTCATGAGTATCTTTTAAGATTACATGAACAACAGAACAGTCCCCACCCAGGCAGCACCAAAACATTGAATGCATACAGTACTGATATGTGGTAAGAAATATCGCCACAGGCGGGTGAAAATCCAAACACATGCACTTTATTGCAGAAAATCCAATGTACCAATGGAAAACATTGCACACCAAGCACTTTCATCCTAAACAGTGCCACAGGACTTCATCTGAGTGTGATGCCCATATCTCGAGCTAACCAAATTTATACTAATGCCTAATTAATTAAAAACTCCACTGCAGAAGCAATTGAAAATCAATAATACTTCTTTGATTAACAAATTAAAAAGTAAAAAAATTCTGCAAAACTACTTGATATGTAAACTTGATTGATCATACTGAGGAAGTTAGTCCAGGTATATAAAAATATGTAAGCATGCAAAAATATAAACAATGTATCTATAAATATACACAATGTATCTATATATATCAAGCATGATAGGTTCCTA
Source organism: Protopterus annectens (assembly GCF_019279795.1). NCBI lineage: Eukaryota > Metazoa > Chordata > Ceratodontiformes > Protopteridae > Protopterus > Protopterus annectens. Next base: position 1,470,514,479 of record NC_056726.1, read on the forward strand.
GGTAGGTACTAGGCTATTGGCCCTAGGGCCTATATAAGCATAGCCAAAAATGTACCCAGGTTTTCACCACCCAAGAAAATTATTTTCCTGTGCCCCTGTCAAGCAGAGCCACAGAAGTGATCCCTGGGGTGAATTTCGTATTTCTCATCCAATCATCAAGACATTTCTTGAAGAGTGCTAATGAGGATCTCTGTTTGACATAGATAGGTAGTCTGTTCCAGAGTATGGGAAGTCTCTGGGACAGGAATCTATCCCTCCAGCATGTTCTGTTTATTGTGGTGACAAGGTTTATGTCCCTAGAGCATGTAGCTTGGAGGTATTGGGGTTTCTTTAAGTGGACTGAAAGAACTCCAGCTCTATTCAGTCGCTTACCGCTTGCTCAGAGGTGACCTTTGCCTAACATACAAGGCCATGTCAAACCCAGATTTGATGAATATGCTTCACCTCAAAAAATCTAGATCCGTCAGAGCCACAAGGGCGGGAGACTTAAACCTCGACACGGCTATTAATAGGATGTGCTGGAGGGATAGATTCATCACCCAAAGACTCCCTATGCCGTGGAATAAAATCCCGGTATATGTGAGGCAGAGCACCTCGCTGGCCTTGTTCAAGAGAAATCTTGACCAATGGATGGGAGATCGCAGATATACCCCAGGGATTACCTCAGTGTCACTGCTCAACAGAGGCACAGCAAAATAATGGGTATAGTTCCCCATACTAAAGGGGTGGCATAAGCCACAAAACTATGGGCTAGGCTTGTAAATGCCCTTGGGCAGATAGCCTAGTATGAACCTATGAACCTATGAACCTATGGAGCATGTCCAACAGCTCTGGGTTTGACATAGCTGTGTATGTTAGGCGGCGACTGCTTATGAGTAGGCGATATATGATGGAGTAAAGCTGGAATTTTTTGAGACGGTCTACGTAGGGCATCTGTTTGAGGCCAGTAATCCTCTTTGTGAGGTATTTTTGCAGCCTTTCCAGTTGTTGTAGATTTCTTGTGAGGTACATACCAAAAGGGGCGTTGTACTCTATAATGGGTCTAATGAGTGATGAGTAGAGGGGAACAATGACCTCTTTTTCTCTGGATGAGAAACCTTTTGTGATGAGGTGTGCCATGTAAAGGATTTCCTGACCACTGTGGTGATGCGATTATCAAAGGAGAGACTACTGTCCACCTATGTCCCAAGGTTTCTTATCACACTTTCAGTGTTAAGCAGACTACCACCTATGTGATAGTTCATAGGTACAGAGTTTTTACCAAAGGGGATGACAATGCACTTTTTGGCATTAAGCTTGAGGCCATGGCTTTGACACCAGGCATCTGTCTCAGTGAGGCCCTTTTGTAGGATGTCCACATCATTAGGAGTTTCGATTACGGCTCCTAGTTTGCAGTCATCTGCAAACTTAGTTAGCCAAAGACCTTCTATGTTAGCCTGTACTTCAGAGAAGTAAATATCAAACAGGAAAGGACCCAGGACTGAACCCTGTGGTACTTCACTTGTTATTGGTCTAAAGTATGATTTGGAGTATGCTACTTTCACACTGTGGGTTCTGTCAGTAAGCCAGTTGGCAATCCATCTTGTGACATAGGGATTTATATCTAGTTTAGTGAGTTTATCTATAATTCTAGCATGGGGGTGGTGTCAAATGCCTTGGCGAGATCTAGATAAGCTGTGTGAACCACCTTACCCTCATCTATGGCGTTGGTGACTGATTCAAAGAAGTCTGTCAGGTTTAGGAGACATGATCTTCCTTTTACAAACCCAAACTTTGTGGGGTCCAGCGTTTGGAGATCTCCAATTTCTTTGTTTATGAGTTCCATGATAATACGTGCCATGGTCTTGCAGACCAGGCTCGTCAGGCTAATGGGGCAGTAGATCCCGGGGTCTGTCATGGATCCCCCTTTGTGGAGTGGGTAACCGTCACAGTGCGCCATTCAATGGGCACAAAGCCTGAGGTGAGGCTATGACTGAACATGGCACTTAGGTGGGGTGCCAGTTCATTCTGTAGTTCATGTAGAAGGCAGCCTGGGATGTTATTAGGTCCCATGGATGCTGTGTTCTTGGCTTTGGAGAGTGAGGTTTTTACCTGTGTAACCATGATTACAGGAACTTTGCATTCTTCCGGTATAGAGATGGGCACTTAAGGGGGTGAGTGGGGGTAAAGTTAGCACTAAATCTATCTGCCAGGATGTTGGCAATATCAGTTGGTTCTGTATATTTAGTGCCATTGTGCTGTAACTCAGAGCAGATCTGAGTGTTGCCATTGAGATTATTGACATAGCTATAGAATGCTTTGTGGTTGTCTTTAGAATCTATGGTCATTTTGTTTTCATAAATAGCTTTGGAGGAGTTTATGAGGGATCTCAGCTTCTTACTGAGGCTGACCAGGGAGTTCCTCCATTCATGGGATTTTACTCTTTTTTGCAACAGTTTCTTTCTTCTGTTGTAGAGTTTGTTTATGGCAGAAGACCACCAGATTGGCTTCCTGTTTTAGAGGATAGCATCTTGGTTCTGTTAGGGATAGCACGATCCATGCACTCGTGTAAGGCTTATAAAGTGCATTTGTGTAGAATTCAGCAGTCGTAACTCTATTGTCCATCTGCATGGGTGTCGTGAAGTTTGCCACTTCTGTCTTAAGAAGTGTGAAGTTGTCATTGGAGAAATTTTTTACAATTGTTTCCCTAATGGGGGTGGGGACGGGATGTGGATGTCTAGGGTGATTAGCTTCTGGTTGGATCTGACCAACGAGGAATTGACCTATGGTTTGGAACACCGGTCACCCATGTTGGTGATGACCAGGTCTAGGATATTGCTGCCCCTGGTGAGGGTGTGGATAAGCTGATCCAAGGCATTGGAATTTATGAATTCCAGAAAACATTGAGCAAAAGAGTTGGTACATGAGTAGTTTTCCCAGTTAATGGTGGGATAGTTGAAATCACCCATTATCAGGGTGTTGAGTTGTACCCTAATATTTTCAGTGTATCAAAAAAAGAGGAGTGGGAATCCTGGGGCATTGTGGGGGGGTCTGTAGCAAGCTACAATCTGGATTGCGGTCTTGCCCAGAGTTAGTTGAACTTGGATAATCTCGGATGCATTATGCTGAGCAACTAGCTTGGAAGTGTGGATATTCTTAATGAATATGGACACGCCTCTGCCTTTAGTGTTTTGGTCCGGGTTAGGTAGCCAAAAGGTGTGGTATGAATTATAGCCTGGTAATGCAGGGGTGCTCTCTCAAGCTTTAAACCAGGTCTCTGTCACTGCACAGATGTCAATATTCTCCATTTTATGGAGTGCCTCGAGTGAGTGCATTTTGAGGTTTAGACTTCTAATATTGAGTAGCATTACCCTGAGATTTCCCTTCCTTGTACCTGTTATGGTGGTGAATTTGTCATTTGAACCTTGCCTAAAAAAGGCACTATAGGGGTGGCAAGAGCCTTTGCCAGTATCCGAAATCCCAAGGGAGACAGGTGTAGGCCATCTCTGGCAAAGCATCGTGGTCTGTTGATCATGTCATCCCAGGCAGACAGATACTGGATTCCCTTAGAATGACACCAGAAGCTTAGCCAATTGTTGATGTCAATCATTTTGTCCTTGTACTGCGGTATCATTCTGGGTGATGGCAAGATGCTACTCAGGGCTAGGGTCATACCTGCCTGGGCTACAAGATCAAAGAGCTCCTTCATGTCTCTTTTCATGTAGTCCAGGGAGGTATGTCTCAGGTCATTCACATTAACATGGACAATGACAGAGTCATATTTGTACTTGTTGTGAAGTGACCTGAGTGTGTGCGTTATGTGGCGGATCCTGGCACCCGACATGCAGCTGACAGTAACTTTTTCCTTGTTTAGCCTGGTGAGTGGAACATCAGTGTGCCTGACTATAGAGTCACCTATGACTAGAGTGTTGGGTATGTTATGCCTTATGGGCAGTAGTTGAGTGGCTCACCGAGTTTGTGGGCTATGTGTCATTTGGGTTGTGTTGGGGGGGGTGGAGGTTGCTTGCATTTCTGCTTTGGAGGTCTTGGTTGTTTTGGCAGATTTATATTGAGAGCCTCCGTGAATGTAGGCATGTGTTTTTGTGGTGCAGGTTTTGAGGGACTATGTGATGAGTGTGGTGTGGTGCAAGTGTTTACCTTCTCCTCTTGACTGTCTAGTCCAGTCTTCGTTGAACAGAGCTTTGCTTCCAGTTTGGCTATATAAGTGCATCTCTCACAGGTTGTAGTGTTGGGTGGTAGGAGGAGAGGGTTGTCTGTGTACATGAGGCAATTGCTGCATTGCCCCAAGATGCCCAGATTCATCAGGTATACAGGAGAAAACACAGGCAGCTGACATTTAGATATGCCTGGATAGATGCTTATTTATTAAATACTAAAAACTGTTTTCCTCTAGACAAGTGAGAACAGGTGAGTGCTGTAGTAATTTGTAGCTTATTTAGTGCTTACAATGAATTCTGAACAAGTTATGAGTTCAAAGAAACAGATTTGAGTGCTAAAACTGGAAAGCTGGCTAGTTGCAAGGGAAAATTTGAAGAGCAGACTTTATGGCTCCAGGAATAGTTTAACCCTAGTTAAGTGTGTGTGGGGGGGGGGGGCTGAAGAGCTTACAAACAGTCCTGGATACATCAAATCTGTATCTGGACTACACTTTGTTACAGGAAAGGGGAGAAACAGGCTTAGAATTTTTTTCAGTAAAGTGGAAATGGAGAAAGCTGGAACAGAAGTTAATTCAATGTTAAGAATCTGGGTTGGCCTTCACAAATGTTCTCTATTAGATTGAATGAAGTAATGACACTAGACTGGGAGGAGTGTCACAGGTCAAATATACAGTATGGGTGGACAACTGCAAAGCCACCAAGTTTAAGAACACCACAACTATAGGGAGGAGGAGTGGGAAACTATTACAGCTACTAGCTGTAGCCACTAAATGAAAGTTTTAAACAGATCAAGGAGCAGACTCTAGGGAATGCTTTTAACTGCAAACAGACTAGACTAGAACACAGAAACCTCAAAAAATCAAAAATGCACAGAAAAGCATGGATAGACCACTCACAAACAGAAAATACAACTCTCAGTATGAAAAAGCAGTTTACAGTTAAGTAATTCAGTAAACATGCAATTAGAGTACTTAAACAGTATATAGCAATGAAAAATACAGTTAAAACAGTATAAAGCAGTTCATACATGCAGTGAAACAGTAAAAAAGGCTTTATAACAGTGCAAAATGCAGTAGATTAACTGTATAGCACAATTATAAGCATTTCAGGAGTGCAATTCAATGAAATAAGTGTAAGAAATAACTTATCCTGCTCTTGCAATCTTAAGGAATTTCTGCTTAGTTTCAATAATAGGTTCATAGGTTCATAGGCTGGTACTAGGCTAACTGCCTTTGCAGGCCATTTTAAGCCTAGCCACTTACCCCATATGAGAATCAAACCCTGCACCTTCTGTTTGTAAGGCAAACACCTTAACCATTATGCCATCCTCCCACCTCCCACTCATACTGATAAAATACTTTGACCTATACATGATGCTATCTTGTGAGAGCCTTCATTTTAACAGGCATGTAATGGATAAAGAGACATTTAAGCCAGGTGGACAATTTTCATTACCTGACATTCAAATTCCTTACATTCTGGCACAATTTTCTAAGACCCTCCACTAGGATTACATTCTAAGGACTCTATGATGAAAAAATTAAAGGAATTGCCAGTTTAGTTGCTAAAATGTTTCCAGAGGGCATTGTTAAAATTTTGATTTTTAATGTCCCTCATATTTTCATATCCTCTGGCTTTTAAAGCTCTTTCCATTTTTCTAATGTAAAGGAAGTTGCACTGCTGACAAATAGCAGCATAAATTACTCTTTTGGTCTCACATGAGCATGCCTTGGGACTAAAAATAATCTCATAATGAACCACATGAATGCTGCTGGCTTCAAGTATGTGTTGGCACTGTGTATACCTACCACATTTAAATATGTTACCTTTTCTTGTAGTTCTGGTCCCTAATAATCCTGCTTCAAGGAAATCTTTAAAATGACGGCCCCTTCTGTGACAATGTGAGGTATTGCCATATGTGCCAGGGGGGAACAGGGCGGTGCATGTGTAATGTATGCCAGCATAGCTAGCTGGAGTTTTGTAAATAATTTTGTGTCATTTGACAATTACATTGACTTGTACAGAAGCTTGTGTTAAAAATGTATCAACAGTGTTATTTTAACTGATTAAATGTTTATGTTTAAACAAAGAATTCTGGAAGGGAAGAGTAGAGGTTTTTGAAATTGTTCTATAATTTTCAAATATTGCAACAGATCTTAAAAATGGTCTGAATGTGTATTGTACCAGAGTCAGGTGATCAAATGTGATGCCATTTTATAATCAGCACTGAGAGGATGGAACTCACAGAGCAGCTTGTTTTGTTTTCTTTGGAACCTCCTATAAAAATAACAGTTAGTCAGATGAGTTCAGTTCAGTTAGTTGGAAGTTCATCCCCTTGCCTTGTGGAAGTAAGCATCCTATCTTAAGTATCCTAAGTATCCTATATTGCCTTGCTGTGTTAATTATGTTAGCTAGGGAACAGTTATTCTTTAGACAGTCAGGAAATACAGTGAGACTAGTTTAGTAGTGTTTTTCTGCATCTGTTTGAATCTGTCCAACTGTATTATTTTATTTCTCCTGTGACTGAAAGGCTGATGTTTATTGTACTTAGTATTCTCATGTTTTCTGTTTAGCCTGCTTGCTATGGTTACACTACCATTTATGTTAGTATTGATTTTATTCAGTATAATCGGATACCTTTGTAACAGCCTGACAGTGGTTGATTGGTGGCAGTGAGGTTACCTTTTAGTCTGAGCAGAAGTGGTACAACTAGTTAATCTGTACACGCCTTTCCCAGGAGTGTGTGAAAATCAAATATCGAGGTGCGAGTGTGTCAATTACTTGGAAATGGGACACATTGCTCCAAAGTGAGTCTTGTTCAGGAGTCCAGTCACAGTGGAGCCTGTTCTCTGTGTGCCCTTGGGGGAAATTGTGTTTGATGCAGAGAGCTGCATTTGAAAATACTGTATAAATTTGTTCCTGGTTTTAATGACTGTCTCTCTCATGGGTGCCAGTGGTCAAGATTGAGGCTGCTTGATTACTGGCCCAGGATAAAGACAGGCTGTCACATCTTCTAACGGTAAACATGGGTGAAGTCCCTATCTTTTCTTTGTCAAAATTACAGACATCAAACAATTTCCAATTATTAGTTATGATGCCCCTGATAATCCTCACATAGCTGTTGTATGTAAGGATACAATTTTTATTATAACCTTGGCCACCTTGGTCGTTGGTGGCCCCAGTTCTGTCATTGGAGCCCAACCATGGTTTATAGAAACATTACTTCTTTTTACTACAGTTCACAAAATATTCCTTCCAAGAAGTCTCTAGCATACCTAGTGACATGGAGAGGGAGTCTATTCCACAGATGGGGGAGTCTCTGAGACAAAAATCTGTCCTGCCAACAAGTCCTACTGATGTTACAGACCTGGTTGAGGCTGTGTGTGTGAGTTACTCGAGTGGAGCTTGACTCCCAGTCCCATCAAGGCGAGAGAGCCCTAAAAAAGACTTCAGTGGTTAGACCTATGACATTAATTTATACTTTCCCAACTTGTGACTTCCTGTAAATGGATCTGTTATCCAGACAAATGCTCCAGTTTGAAATAGCTTTATAACCTTAGCAGACAGCTGAAGTCCACTGACAAAATGTTATTAACTGTTACAAATGCTAATGAGACAGCTGCTGACTCTTTGTACTCGTGTTTCCTGACTCTCTCTCTCTCTCACTCACCCCTTAAAACTAATCCTTTGTTTTCTCCTTTTCTATCCTTCTACCAAGTTCTTCTCCAAATATGTTTCATAGTGCTTTACATTTTCTGTTATTAATTAATGATACTCTATTTAAATTTTGAATATTTAAAACTAAAAATTGCAGAGCTAATCTGTATACAGGGTCTGGGCAGTGAGAATGAGAAATAAATGGGTGTAAGTATATCACAAGTTCCATACCAAACTTTCTTGTAACTTTAATTTGTTTCTTTTTCTTTTGTTTGTCTTTTAGTGTAGAAGTATAGTTAATGAGACTGTTAGATTATTGTTTGCCCTGTTGGGATGTTGCTAGTGCTGCGGACCCCAGAGCGGAACACTAATTTATTAAGTTCAATAGATTTCAGGATAACTTAGAGAACAAATGTTAACCTTATCTCCTTTTTAGTTTTAAAAGTAGGGAAAAACAGAGTTTGATTGCTTGAAATTTCTGTAAACCATGAGCAGAAGTCTCCTAATGTAGCAATCCTTTCAGGGGGTCGGGCTGGGTTGAGTGCCTTATTATTTCTACAGTTCCTTGTCTCCCTTTTTATTTTTAAAATTAGGGAAAAATGCAGTTTGACTGCTTGAGATTTCCATAAGCCATGAGCAGCAGTCTCCTAATGTAGCAGGTCTTTCAGGGGGTGGGCTGGGTTGAGTGCCTTATTATTTCTAGAGTTCCTTGTCTCCCTTTTAGTTTTAAAATTAGGGAAAAATGGAGTTTGACTGCTTAAGATTTCTGTAAGCCATGAGCAGCAGTCTCCTAATGTAGCAAGCCTTTCATGGGGGGGCGGGCTGGGTTGGGTGCCTTATTATTTATAGATTTCCACTGCTGATGGGTTCCTGAGCACTAGCATTTGGCTATAAATATTTTTTATTTTTTTAAATATTCTTAGTTTTTAGTCTCTGCCCAGACCCTGCATACAGATTGGCTCCGCACTCTCGTGGTCTGGTTGATGATTACGCAGCAGAACTCACAGCATTTCCACCAATCAGGACACTGTTACCATCAAAGACCTGAACCACTGAAGTGAGGTATCCTAAACCTGTGCATTTCGCACCATATTTTTCAAATGCTAGTGCTCAGGAACCCGTCATCAGCGGTGAGGAAAAACTTGCTTTATTTGTAATTGTTTTAAAACAGCTTAGGCATTTATTTCTATATTAAATATAGAGAAATGTTTATAAATTGCAATATAATTGACCAACGAGGTTGTCAGTTGCTCATGTGTATTGTGTAGCATTAGCGGATATGGGAAGTGTGAACTTGTAATGTTCTTGTGCTATCACCTGTTGGTATCAATCTGAAATTGTAATACTACCAGCTAATAAGAGAAATGTATTTATTTATTTATTTATTTCAGTTTGATGACCGGGGAGGTCCACTGGGCTCAGGGAGCCCATTTTCAGTGGAGGCCTGGGAGAAAAGCTCCACAATACATAGTGATTATACATAATTAGTCACATATAAATCCGCATGACCACCAAGAAATAATGTGTAAAGCTTTTTTTCACCCTTTCATACATGTGTTCTGAAAGCGTGGCTTAAATTATCAGTATTGGTTGGGAAAAGGCAGACAAAGCTGGTGTAGTACAAATGCTGGGGATTGTCTCTCATATTTTTTTCTTTCAGCATTCAGCTGTGTAACTGTTTGTAAATGGCAAATGCCTATTGTACTAACTATCCTAATATATAGAGGCATAAACTCCTGTGTTTGTGACTATCCTCACACGTGTGTACTGAAATGCGTGGCTTAAATATATAGTATTGGTTGGGAGGAGGCAGACATATTTGGTCAGTAGTGGCTTGTGATATCAGACTGCAGGACCGCAGCCCCCTAGCTGTGAACCACAATGGTACAATCCGATAAATCCTCCTAACCTCACATAGAAAGTGAATCTGGACTGCTACCTTACCAGTCCAGATTCAGGAAGAAGGCAGCAGACTGACGACGCCCCAGAAGTCTATGCAGTGCTAACTGCATAGACTGGAAGGGGATCAGACTGCAAGGTCAGCAGTCTTGAAACATTCACATACAGGAACTGGGGAACTGGAAGTGTGGATTCCGTCATGAACACAGACGAGCAGCATTTACAAGCGAAGATAGTCAGGATGGAAAAGCTTTGGATTATTTTATCATCAGGATGGGACAGCTTTTTTATTATTGCAGGTACTGAATGAAGCGAAGGTGTGTGTATACTCAGGATTATTTTATCATCAGGATGGAACAGCTTTGGATTATTGCAGGTACAGAATGAAGCGAAGGTGTGTGTGTGTGTGTGTGTGTGTGTGTGTGTGTGTGTGTGTGTGTGTGTGTGTGTGTGTGTGTGCGTGTGTAATGCCCCTGTTGATTTATACTGGTGGCCATAGAGAGAACTCAGGGTACCTGCTGGTGGTGGTTAGAGAATACCTCAGGCTTGAACACTGTACCATTGATGCAGGTATCAAGACCCTGAATTCCCTACCCACCACCATTTGTGAAACTTTTGCAGATTTTTGGCTCATATTTTGTTTTGTTCTGTTCCTCATAAAATCTGTAGTTTCTGAATTTTTAGTTCCTTAAATAGTTGATGGTGCAGTGGTAGCATTATTGCCTCACAGCTAGAAGTTCTCTGGTTTGATTCTTGGCTGGGGTGCTTTTTGATTCAGCGTTCAAGCTGTCTGTCCTCTAGTGATTGGTAAACCCTTATTTCAAGAAATATCATGCTCTTAGAGCTATAAAATGCTGTATTTTTTGACTAGCATCTACAGCTATTACCTGACCAACTGAACTGTTAAATACTATTAACGGGAATGAACATTTGTAAGTGCTAAAACTGCATAGGTATTGTAACATATCTGTTTCATTGTTCTTCAAGTAATATTTCTGAGTGGATAAAGTCCTATATTATTTTCCTAATTAGCTCCCATATCTTACTTTCTACTTCCTATGAACTCTAGAAATAATAAGGCACCCAACCCAGCCTGCCCCCCTGAAAGGCTTGCTATATTAGGAGACTGCTGCTCGTGGCTTACAGAAATCTCAAGCAGTCAAACTCCATTTTCCCTAATTTTAAAACTAAAAAGGAGAGAAGGTTAACATTTTTTTTCTCTAAGTTATCCTGAAATCTATTGGACATAATATTTTAGTGTTCCGCTCGGGGGCCTGCAGCACTAGCAACATCCCAACAGTGCACCCAGTAATCTAAAAGTCTCATTAACTATACTTCTATGCTAAAAGACAAATAAAAGAAAAAGAAACAAATTAAAGTTACAATAATATCTGGTAGGGAACTTGTGATATACTTGCACCCATTCATTTCTCATTCTCACTGTTCTGCCCGACCCTGCATACAGATTGCCTCCGCACTCTCGCGGTCTGGCTGACCCCGCTCCATTCACCTACAGCTTACTCTGCTCCCCTTATTCTAACCCCTCAGCACCTGACCACACCTTGAACCAATCAGTAACCTCTACTCCTTAAAACAATCCACACCCACTATCTAGCTCCTTGCCTTAACAATCACAAAGCAGCAACTAGCCATGGTTTCACATCTGCCTCGACCTATAAACCATAGCAATGCTTACACCAAACTACTACTCCCACAAAAAACACAAATCACCATATGATTTGTCTTCCTAACCCTCACATACCTAACAAACATCACTTGCACACATACAAACACTCCAATGGAAAACACTTTATTCCATACTTACAAATAGTTCCATAAAGACGAACTCACACATACATTTTCCTATCAGTCTCACACTATTTAGAGACAGCTCAATACTACACATACATAAATTACACATAACTACATCTTACACTAATAAAATATCATTCATTTCCAACTTAGAAATAGAACATACAATTAAACACATACTACTGATCACAAAGAGCCTACTTATATGGGTCTATATTAGAACATCAAAGTTTCAAAACTTCAAATGTTCTAATATCAAACCCTATTCAGTGAATGCTGAAAATAGCGAAGCTACAGAAAACTAAATTCTTTCCTAGGGAAAGAATTCAATTGTCCGTTTCTGTTGCTTTGCTATTTTCAGTGCTGTGGTGGAACGTTCCAGGTCAGGTTCAGATAAATGTGCTATTGGGCACGGGTTAGGTGAGTTAGGGTTAGTGTGCAAGTCAGGTAAGTGTGCGATTGTGTGGACATGAGGGTTAGGACGGGGTAGGTGAGTTAGAGTTAGGGCGTAGGTGAGGTGAGTGTGCGATAGTGACGGACCTTAGGGTTAGGGTTTGGGTTAAGGTAAGTGGATAGTTAGTGTAGATTTTAGGTGTATGTGTGTGGATTGCTGTTTGTTTGGTGTGCTTGTGTTGTGTGTATGTGTTTTGGAACAGCAAATTTTTTCCCTAGGAAAAAAATTGCTGTTCTGCATGTTCGAGGTTGTAAGCATTCACTGAAGAGGGTTCGATATTAGAACATTCAAAGTTTTGAAACTTCGATGTTCTAATATAGACCCTACTTATATTAGGTGACATACACGCAAACCCAGGTCCACTTAATACCCCACCCTCAAACAAACAAAACTCTGACCTGCTAATTCTCAACATCAACACCAGAAGCATATCCAATAAGCCTCCTGACCTATATGCATTTATAACCCACTACTCCCTAGGTATACTAACAATCACTGAGACCTGGCTAAAACACAACACCCAAAACGAAGAAATCCTCCACCAGGATATAATATCTTAAGGGTCGATAGGGTAGGCAAAAAGGGAAGTGGAACTGTAATTTTCTTTAAAAATAACCTCAGAATGAAACCTCTACAAATCCCACTTCCCAAGTTTCAAAATACCAAAATCATAGGTACAATTCTATACTTAAACAATAACAAAAACATTAATATTCTTTGCTGCTATATTCCCCCAGGAAAAAAACTGTCCTACTATTGAGGAAATATTACAGTGGATCTCAGAGAATTTGCAACAAGAACCTATCTTACTAGGTGATCTAAGCACCGACTGGATAGCCTGTAATTCTAACAACCCCACTAATCATATTAATCTCTTTGGTTGTTCACAACTCATTCAAAAACCTACTAGAGTTGAGAAAAACTGCCATAAACAATCCATTGTAGATTGGACACTAGTCAATTGCCCCAAACAAAACTACCAGACAGGTTGTCTACCAGATGGTCTCAGCGACCATCTCCCCACTTTTCTCCTATGCAAACGCACCAACATACCCCAAGCTCATAATCTTTGGACAAGTTAGAGATGACCATAAACTCTACTCTAAATCAAACTAACTGGAAACCACTACTACGCTAGGTTTAGACCAAGCTGTCAGGTACTTTACTAGTACTCTCTTAAATGTCCTCAACAAAGTTGCACCCATTAGAAAAATCAGAGTCAAGGCAAACTATGCGCCACAGTTGAGTAGGGACACAAGAGCCTTATTAAAGTCTAGCGATAAAGCTTGGAAAATCTGGAAAAGGGATAACACTAGCATTTCCAAACAAAATTTCCAACAACTCTGAAATCAGGCCAAAAAAAACCAAACCAAACTAGACAAAAAGAACTATTTCCTCGGGGTCCAAAACAAACACTCAAAGACCCCCAAAAGTTTTGGTATGCTATCAACTCCCTTCTAAAACCAGGAAAAATTACCACTCCAGCCCCCTCCTCAGACAACAATACCAAAGACATTGCATCCCATTTTAATCAGTATTTTACAGATTCCATCCTAACTCTATCCTCTCAGCTATCCAATAACAACCACACACACATGCCTACCAAATGCACCAACAATAGCTCCTCATTTGCTCTCTCACCAGTTCCCACTTCCACTTTTAAAAAAACTCCTCCTAAAACTAAACCCAGCCACCCTTGCAGCTGACAGTCTACCAGCCAACTTCCTAAGAATTGCTGCTGAATCCCTATCTTAACAAGTTTCTATCCTCATCAACTGCTTCATACAGGAAGCCTACATCTTCCAACTCTGGAATGTTTCATATATTATACCACTTCATAAAGGTGGCAATTCTTAAGAATTCCCAAACTACCATCCTATTGCCATTCTGTCACCCTTATCTAAACTGCTTGAGAAGTGTATTCACTTTCAAGTCATGAAATTCCTAAACACACACAATCTTCTCTCCTCCACACAACATGGCTTCCGGCAAAATCACAGCACAACAACTGCTCTCCTCCCTCTCACCAACCAGATCAACCTTCACAAAAATAACAATAATTTTGTTTCTGCAATATTTTTAGATCTCTCAAAGGCATTTGATATGGTCTCACACTCCAAAATTCTAGACTTCCTGGCCTCCCTATCCTTTGCCCTTTCCACTATTGCCTGGTTTAAAAGCTATCACACAGGCAGCAATCAGTTCAATGGCAAGGCATACAATCTCCCTTACTCCCAAGTACAATAGGCATACCACAAAGCTCAATTTTAGGCCCACTACTCTTCTCCATATTTAGCAAAAATTTACACACCTCCACCCAGCATGCCTCCTTTATACAGTATGCTGACGATTCCACTCTTATCTGTTCTGCTCCATCACTTTCCACTTTACAATTCACCCGAGAAGCCTTCAGTTCTGTAGAAAGTTGGATTACTGATATCCCATTAATCCTAAACCCAATAAGACAAAATTGCTGCTTTTCACCCCCCAACAAATCTATACTTACCCCCCATCCTTTCCAATCTCTTCTAAAATTTTTTACCATCATAGCTCCCTCTGACCATACCAAACTCCTTGGTGTAGAAATTGGCAAAAACCTACTCTTCGATATCCATATCTCAGAAACCATAAAAAAGGTTCACAGTTCCTCTCAGAACAGGCACAGATCACTCTAGTCCAAACCCATCTACTCTCCACTCTAATGTATGCTGTGCCAATTCTTACCCAAGTCAGAAAACTTGATCTTGCCAGACTTGAAACATGTTACAATAAAACTGCCAAGTTTGCTAACAACTCCACCTTCAGAACCCATCACTGTCAATCTCTAAGAGAACTACAATGGTTAGAACTTCCCCAGCTACTCAATTATCACCAGCTAGTCATTCCTTTTAATATTGTCAGACATCCTGAAAAAACCCCAGCACTAAGCCAGTTACTCTCTCCATACAGAACTAATCGACCTCTCCGATCTACTGAGAAATCCCTCCTCTGCATCTCTAAAGCTAACAACAACTCAGGGAAAGCTCTTTTATTCTCATGTCATAGCTAGCTCCTGGAATAACGTCCTCCCTTCTCTGACCTCTGCCCCCACTAACACACATTTGAAAAACACTCTCAATTCACATCTTATGAATGGCTATGTCAATGCATCACATGACTCTCACAATCTCAGCACACTATACACCTTCCTTCCTGCTATCTCTACTGTAAATACGCAACAGTTAGGTATCTTACGGTCAACTTAAAATCTGCATAATATGTCATGTCTAATCATATAATTCTTTTATTGTTTTATCCCATCTCACTAATCAATGTTAAAGCTTTGATGTATGAGCCTGTCTATCTTTGTAAATTTACTCACTTACTGCTGATGTATTGTTTATTGTTTAGACTGGATTGTATGAGACTTTTTATCTCTGTACTTAACTCAGTTATCACTGATATATGAATGTTTGTATTACCTTGTTGATGATAATTTAATTGTGGAGCTTTTCTCCACAGATTTCCGCTGTAAATGGACATGTGTCCGGTTGGACTGTCCCGGTAAACAAATGTAAAATAAAAAATAAAAAATATATTTGTTGATTACTTGCAAACATCTGTTTACTATATTCTTTATGTAATATAATTTTTGAGATCATTTCTCACGGACCCCCATTGAAAAGGGGATAGCTTTCTTCCCAGCCAGAGAATCCTGGTAAACAAATTCAATAAATAAATAATTGGTATCGGGAAATGTGCACCTCAGTTGTAACTATGTAAATGTACTCCATCATAACAATAAAGGTAACTGAAGAGACTATCACTAACTTGCTGAAAAGAGTTACAAGCAAAAGGATGCATTTTGTTCAGATTAACAAATCAGAGCCAACCATGAGAGGTTGTAGAGAGACACTATAGATAAATTCACCTCATCTCTAGTCTATTGTCGGATTCCCCAGGCCTAATATGGGAATGTGCTAGGTTTACAGCAAAATTATATTGTTACTGTCAACTTCTAACCTTCTGCCTTTAACTGGATGAAGTTATATTTCAGCATAGGTTTATAGAAATACTTTAGCAACACAATGTTGATGTTTTTCAAACTAATAATGTATGAACTCAGTGAAAAGAAGCAGCTTTACTTCTTACATTTTTATCTTTGGAAATAAGATATGGAATACGTTAAAGTACTGTAAATATTTTTTTTAGCAGACATATTGCTGTGGTAATAAATTTGTGTTGATTTGTATATCTCCTTAGTGTCTTGCTGTCAGTTACATTGTACACAGTGTATTTTTCTTTACTTTACAGGTTCCAAAAGCACTACCACTAAGTTTAAATTAAATCTGGTAAATATATCTCTTTCTTCAACACTGACAGCCTTACGACAAGGATAAATAACAGCTAGCCAATAAAACCATAACACTTGCAAGTTATAAAACAGGTAAATCTGATTGCTGCCAATAAAACAGCACCATTTGCAAGCATTTTGCGCTACTTAATCAATGTCTTCTTTCTGAGAATTTATCTGAAGAAAATCACTTCTGCTTTGAAACATTGCTGTAATATTGATTTGTAGTACCAGTCTTAAATATTCCTCTGGTGCTGAGCAAAGCACTAGGATATATGGCAGCCTAAATTTTCATATGCAAACCTAGAGTCACCAGTACATAATGTAATAATTAAAGAACCGCACTGCTGTTATACTTCAGCAGAAGCAAAGACACATAACTCAATGCACATGCACATCTCAGCACTTCTAGAAGAAAGGCAGCAGGAAAAGTAAACAGTTAAGGAAAGTTGTGCACACTTTCCATCTTTTCTTTTTTTTCTATTTATTTTTTTTTATTTCTTTGTTTCTTTGAATGTTTAAGTACACTCCAAAATATTTACAAACCACAGAAAACTGAGTTATAATAAAAACAGATTGTGATGTGATTAGCAGCATCTAGAGACAGGAAAAACACAGTTTTACATATTATGGTGTAGGACAGGATTCAGAAATGCATAACATGGCCCTACTCTAAGTGCACGTGTGCTAGTAACTCGCGGCTCACCTACTCGCTGCCACCTGCTCTAAATGGCAAGTGTCCAGACTTCCACTACCCAGATCCTAGATAATTGCCAAGCCCTTCCATCATGTGACCCTCATAAACTGCACAGCCTAGCAGAGTTCTAATGCCAGTCCTAAAACTCACACCTGATAGCTAACCCTAACTATAGTACCCACCACTCCTTAATCCTAAAGTCCCAATCACTCAATAAACCTAAAATTCCACTTCTTTATCCTTAAAACTAAAGTCCCCTATTGCTTTCTGCCCCTAAAACACCACTGCCACCCTCTAACCCAAAAGTCTCCTCCCATACCCTAAACCTAAAGCTCCCTTCCTACTCTCTAAACCTGAGGTACCCAATTGTTCCCTTATCCTAAACTCCCCCTAACCCTACATTTTTTTTGCTCCTTAAACCTAAAACTCTCCCTCACAATTCCTAAACCTAAAGTGCCTGAGTACTCCATAACCTTAACTTCCCCTCCTTAACCCTAATTCCCACTCCCAGTCACTGTCTGAAACCCTACTCTATGCACCCCACCTTTTTTCTCTTTGTCTCCTTCCCTTACACTGTCACACTTAAATTGCTTGAACTCAGTGATTGTTTTTGGGTCAGGTCCTATAGCATGTCTGCTGTACTTTGCTTGAACATGTAGTCAAGTTTGAGCCCAATTGACAGCCGATGTGAGTTATAAGATATCTGAAACAGTCTTCAAGTGTCTGGGACACAGGGACTTGAAGTACACCTAATAACACATGAAGCAATCCCATTTTCAGCAGGATTGTTGCACATTATAAGGGCGTGATTCAAAGACCACTATAGAATTACAGGAGCAGTTCAGGCTCTCTGGAATTTCTATTTAATTGTAGCCTACAAACAGGCTTTGTGCCTCATGACTGGTGAACAGCAACAGGTATCCCTCTGCACAAAGGGGAGCCATCTACAGACTCTTGAAGCTACAGGCCCATAAGTCTTACTCGTCTCATAAGCAATGCCATGGAAATAATTATCATGGGGATAAATGACATAGGAAACCTCCAGACACTGGAACCAACTCAATTTCATTTCATCAAGGGTAGGTCATGCCTACCCAACCTGGTGAACTTTTTTGAGTAGGTCACAAAAGCAACGGATGAGGGCAAAACAGTTCAAAATGCTTATCTTGATGTGGCAAAGCATTTGAACAATATGTTACTTGGGTATTGTTGACAAACTCAAGACGTTAGGTACAAACACTTATGTCACCTGGTGGATAGTCAGCTGGCTCACAGACAGGACCCAGGAAGTTAAAACTGGGGAGTCCACCACTACAATGAGGCCAGTCACAAGCGGAGTCCCTCAGGGATTGGTCTTGGGACTGCTCCTTTTTGGCATTTACTTCTCTAAAGTCAAGGCCAATGTCAGTGGTCTCTGGTTGACTAAATTTGCAGATGATTGCAAATTAGGAGCTGTCATTGAAACCCACACTGACACAAATGTTCTCCAGGAAGAGCTGACACAGACAAACACCTGATGTGAGAGCCATGGACTTAAACTAAACAGCAAGGAATGCATAATAGTATCCTTCAGGAAGTCATTCACCCCTGGTAACACATATTGACAACACACCCCTTAGAGTTGACCCAGTAATCAAAGACTTAGGGATGCACAGACAGCAATCTAGCCTTTGACCATCACTTGTCTACAGCAGTGAGGAAATCATTCTGTGTTGTGCAACTTATAAACAAGTTATGGCATCTAGGTCCAGGGAAGTCATTGTTCCACTACAATTGGCATTCATTAGACCTACCATTGAGTACAATGCCCCCTTTGGTATGTACCTAGCCAGGCATATCCAAAAATGGAAAGTCCACAGAGGTTTCCCACTAAAAGAATACAGGGTGTAAGTTAACTGTCCTATGCAGACTACCTCATGGCCATATCCCTCTATTCTGTCTCCTAAATGCTGTTGAATGCCTGGCATTCAGGGCGTTGTCAGACCCAACTCTGATGGACCTCCTGCATATAAGCAAAACAAACAGTACCAGAATTCTAAAGACTTAAACCTTGCCTGTGATATAAATATGACTTGCAGGAGAGACACTACACATCTCTGGAACAGGCTCCCCATCCATGTGAAACAGAGTTCCTCCATAAACCTATTCAAGTGTAACTTGGACAATTGGATGGGGAACAGGAAATTCATCCCTGGTTTAGCACCTATGTCTCTAATGGACATAGGCAACCTGTAAATGATTCATATCCCAAGGCCCTGCTTACAATTTATCAAGGGTATGAGAACTTGTCAGAGATTTAAGATGCAGGGCAGTGATTTAAAATGTCCCTGTGGTCATTAGCCTAATAAAGACCCATGAATCTATGATCATATATAGCACTACAGTAAGGTTTTCACCAGGAGTAGGGTAGCATGGTTGACTGTTTCAAAGCAAATTTCTACCTCGCTCTTTGGGGAGCAAAATAATGTTATAAACCTACTGATGTCTTTGGCAGAAGCAGGGCTATTTTCACTGTAAAAAGTAAGTGCTATGAAGCTGTGTGTGTGTGTGTGTGTGTGTGTGTGTGTGTGTGTGTGTGTGTGTGTGTGTGTGTGTGTGTGCGTGTGTGTGTGTGTATGTGTGTGTGTGTGTGTGTGTGTGTGTGTGTGTGTGTGTGTGTGTGTGTGTCTGGGTAAGCGCATGTGTGTTAGCATGAGCATGCAAATGTGTGTGTGTGTGTGTGTGTGTGTGTGTGTGTGTGTGTGTGTGTGTGTGTGTGTGTGTGTGTGTGTGTGTGTGTGTGTGTGTGCATGTGATTGTGAATGCATGTGTAGGGGCATGCTTAGAGCTGCCTCTTTTGCAACTGAATGCGTGTGTGTGTGTGTGTGTGTGTGTGTGTGTGTGTGTGTGTGTGTGTGTGTGTGTGTGCATGTGTCTGTACAAGTGCATGTGTGTTAGCATGAGTGCGCACATGTGTGTGTGTGTGTGTGTGTGTGTGTGTGTGTGTGTGTGTGTGTGTGTGTGTGTGTGTGTGTGTGTGTCTGGGCAAGCGCATGTGTGCTAGCATGAGCATGCGAATGTGTGTGTGTGTGTGTGTGTGTGTGTGTGTGTGTGTGTGTGTGTGTGTGTGTGTGTGTGTGTGTCTCCTACATGCTGTTGAATATCTGGCATTCAGGGCATTGTCAGACCCCACTTTGATGAACCTCCTGCATACAAGCAAAACAAACAGTACCAAAATTCAAAAGACTTAAATCTTGCCTGTGATATAAATAGAACTTGCTGGAGAGACAGGTATGTATCACAGAGACTCCCCTGTCTCTGGAACAGGCTCCCCATCCATGTGAATCAGAGTTTCCTCCATAACCCCATTCAAGTGTAACTCGGACAATTCGATGGGGAACAGGAAATTCATCCCTGGTTTGGCACCTATATCTAAGTTGCAAACAGGAAGAAGGCAAGATGAAACAAGGGTGTCCAGAAATGTAGTGGAGGGACTGTGTGACAGAAGGCATGCAACAGACAGGCCTGACCATTGAAGAAGGTAAAAGACTGGTCATGAATCAAGAGAGAGATGGATACAGTTGACAAGATACGTTGACTCATACAAAAAATGGGAAAAAGAAGGATGATGATGATAAGGACCCAAAAAGATGAAGTTCCAAGACAGGAAAATATCCCTTAGCAGCCTCAACAAAACATTGAGATCCCTCATCAAATCCTCTAAAGCTAGCTATGAAAACAAAATTGCAGCAGATAGTAAAGACAACTACAAGGACTTCTATAGTTATGTAAAGACTCTCCATGGCAATACTCAGATTTGCTCTGAGGTACTGCACAATGGTACCTCCTATAACGAGCCAAAAGATATTGCCAGTATACTGGCCAACAGATTCAGTGCCAACTTTACCCCTCTCCCCCCTAAATGACCAATCACAATACCAGTAGATTGCCAGGCACCCAGTATTACTGCTACACAGGTTAAAACATCACTGTCCAAGGCCAAGAATACAGCTTATATGGGACCTGACAATATCCCTGGCTGTGTTCTACATGAACTACAGAGTAAACTGGCACTTCACCTATGTCCCATCAATCACACCCTCACCCCAGGCTTTGTCCCTACCGAATGGCACACTGCTACAGTCATCCCTCTCCACAAAGGAGGAGCGACTACAGACCCTGGGAACTATCGCTCCATTAGCTTGATGAGTCTGATATGCAAAGCTATGGAACACGTCATCATGGACCTAATAAACAAGGATATAGGGAATCTCCAAACTCTGAATCCCACACAGTTTGGTTTTGTGAAGGGTAGATCATGCCTGCCCAAATTAGTCAACTTCTTTGAGTTAGTCACCAGAGCTGTGGATGAAGGCAAGGTGGTTCATACAGCCTAACTTGATATGACCAAGGCTTTTGATACCATTCCCCACTCAGGAATCATAGAAAAACTCACTAAGCTAGGCATCAACCCCTATATCACTAAGTGGGTTGCAAACTGGCTCACAGATAGAACCCACAGTGTGAAAGTAGCTGACTCCAAGTCAGACTGCCAACTAGTCCAAGTGGAGTCCCACAGGGTTCAGTGCTGGGTCCTCTCTTGTTTGGTATCTACTTCTCTGAAGTCAAGGCCAACACGAAGGGACTCTGGCTGAAAAAGATCACAGACAATTGCAAGTTGGGAGCTATTATTATCTCTCCAAGTGATGTTGACATACTACAAAATGGCCTCACTGAGGCCAACAACTGGTGGATCCATGGCCTTAAGCTCAATTCCCCTTTGGGAAAAAAACAGTTCCTCTGAATTACCACATTGATGGTAGTTCACTGAACACAGAAGGCGTTAAAAGAGATCTGGGAACACAGGTTGACAGCAACCTCTCTTTTGACCACCACATTGCCACTGCGGTCAGAAAGTCCTTCTATGTGGCACATCTCATTACTAAGGGTTTTGCATCCAGGAAGAAAGAGGTCATTGTCTCCCTCTACTCTTCCCTCATTAGCTCAATCATCGAGTACAATGCCCCATTTGGCATGTACCTCACTAGACACCTGCAACAACTGGAGAGGCCACAAAAGTACCTCACAAAGAGGATCCTAGGCCTTAAACACTTGTCCTATATGGACAGACTCTAAAAACTCCAGCTATTCTCTGTCTCTTATCATCTACTTAGAGGCGATCTCTGCTTGAATTACAAAGCCATGTCTAACCCAGCTCTGTTAGAAATGCTACATCTAAAGAAATCCCAATCCCTCCACACCACACACTCCACAGACCTCAACCTCATTACCACAATCAACAGAACGTGCTGGTGGGACAGGTTTATAACCCAGAAACTGCCCATGCTATGAAATAGACTTCCCATACATGTCAAGCAGAGCACCTCACTGGCCCTCTTCAAGAGAAACCTTGATCAGTGGATGGGAAATAGAAAATTCACCCTGGGGATTACTCCAGTGACTCTACTCGACAGAGGCACCACAAACTAAGGTCAGGTGGCACGATGCCAGGGTAATCCTATGGCTAGGTTTGTAAAGGCTCCAGGGCCATTAGCCTAGTACACACATATGAACCTATGAAAAGCATGATTGTTTTTTTCAAACATGATAATCTAGTTAAAGGAGAAAATAAATTATAAAGTTTAGTACATTTCCTGGAACTGAACAAGGAGAAAAAGTAGTAAAAAATCTGTGCACTGTTTTATAGAAATAATAGCGAGCTATAGAGTTCAGTTTAGATTTTTCATACTTACAGTTTGCACCACTGAAACTCTAAATTAGTTGATGGCAAGCATCACTGAACAACTCCCATATCAAATGCTGGATGTTGGATAAATCTGGAATCTTTGTTAGAGAAAATAAAAAAAAAACAAAACTGTGTAAGAAACTTCTCTGTGTGCACAATTTTCAATTCATATATATCTTATAATCACTATATATTAATCAGATCAGAAAATGGTAGTATAAGTAGGGAACTTAAACTTATCAAGTCAAAAAAATAATAAAAAATATATAATTTAAAATTACGGTAGGCAGTCTGTTTCCAGTTTAAAATCCTTTATTAAGTACACAGACAAGTGATCCAAGTAAAACAAAAGTAAAAGAGTAATAGTTTCCTTACAAGCTTTCTAAATATATATATATACTTTTTATCAGGCATGGGAGTGGTTTATTGTGCTGTAAAACAAAGTGTTATTGGTACACATGTTAAATTCACATCCCTTCCCCCATCAGTGTGACATTCGAGCTGGTCCTGCCCTACTTAGTAGCTGTCATAATAATATAACCCTTATGTACTTTAAATAAAATGTATAATGATGTGGTACCTCTTATATAACCAGATTATTAAGTAGATTATTAAGTCTGTGATTTTATCCAAGACAATATAGTATATGACTGGAGATATATAAAAACCTTAAACCATTTGGCAATAAACACATATATATAAATATATATAAATATACACTTTGCATGTAAAAAATCCAGTGTAAAAATAATATTCTATTTCCATAACCTATTGTTAACAAAGATCACTTTCATTCTTCTAGACTTCTTCAGATATAAGGTATAAGAACCCTAAAAAACTATCTACAAAAATCTTACTGTATAATTAGTTAGTATTGTTATTACATATAATTTTGAATAAAGTGGAAAAAAGAACAAGAAAAAGAAAAAAATTCTGATGATGGAAACAAAATATATACTTAAATTAAAACTGATTTAACATGGTTTTTAAAACCAATTCGAAGAATAAAATAAAATAAAATTAGTCATGTAAACAATGTGGCAATTTTCTAAGTTCCAGTGCACTTTTAATTAAGTAGTAGTTTAGTCCAGGCTTCCTAAAAGAGTTCAGCTTTAATTGCCACGAGTTCACGTTTCTCCACCATATTCGGGATGTCTCCATCAAGAGCACCCATGTCTATGTGATTCAGTATCCGGAATGTAAAATCGGTGTGTCTTTTATGAAGAGCAAGGTGTTTCGCTAATGCATTATTTTTACATCCAGAGCGGATTTCTGACAGATGACATGAAATCCCACGCTTGAGTTTATTTACAGTCTTGCCCACATAGAATGCATCACATTCATTGCACTGTGCCCTGTAAATTACTTTTGTAGTCGTAGTGTCACCCCCTGCACTGGTCTTAATGATTTTCTTTAAATAAGGGCAATAAAAACTATCACCTTGCTGTATAAATATACAAAATGTACAATTAGCTTCACATCTTTTAGTGTTTCTCTCATATAGTCTAGGTTTAAATTCAACAAAACGTCTAATGTTCATGGCCTTCCTGTAAACAAAGGACGGGGCTTCACCTAAGATGTTAATCAGAAAAAGGTTTCCTGTGACAATGTCCCAGTTTTCTTCAAAACATTTTTGATACTGTGATAATCCAAAGTGTATGTCAAAATACAGCTATTTTTGCATTTGTTATTCTCTGTGGAGTTTCTTAACATTCTAAAACCAAAAACATGAATATTGATGTTAAATTTCTTTGAAATATTTGTACCTTGATTATATTAATGTACTATATATTTCATGTATTAAATGTTCTTGCTTTCTTTGTATATAGTTGTATGGAATTACTGAATATTAATGAAAAAAAAAACTTTGAAGAAAAACAGCCTTAAATGAGCTAGCAGCTGGATGCTTTGTTTTTATATCACTGAAATGCTAACAAATGCCAGTATAGTAAGAAAGCAACATTTGTAGACCTATGATATTTTGCACTGCAGAGAGCTTACAAAACAAATGCTAGTCACCTTTACCAGAAGACCTCTATAACAACATTATTTAGTTCATTGCATAGCTTTCCTAACATATACTACTCCACCGTAATTAAAAAAAACTGTACCACTTTGCAACTTTTTTCCCCAGATAACTGAACTAACAAATGCTGGTGTAGCTTTATAGTAAGAATATTACTTGCATCTTGTTTCTAAACATTTACCTCCACTCTTCCTCACTTACATGTACTAACACCATGATCATGCGTTTACAATTGGATGAAAATCAACACAAGGATGTTACAGTACATTAAATGTA